>NC_056435.1:54384312-54546812 GCF_018296145.1 Oncorhynchus tshawytscha
GGTTGCCTGAGGCGGTTCTCAATCAGAGGCAGGTGATTCTCGTTGTCTCTGATTGGGAACCATATTTAGGCAGCCATATTCTTTGAGTGTTTCTTGGGTGATTGTTCCTGTCTCTGTGTTAGTTGTCACCAGATAGGCTGTATAGGTTTTCACGTTCCGTTTGTTGTTTTTGTATTGTCGTGTTTTTTCGTCATTAAACATGTATCCTATTAACCACGCTGCATTTTGGTCCGACTCTCTTTCGACGGAAGAAAACCGTAACAGCATGGTACTTTATTATATATATATGGACTAAGCATGATACTTTATTATATATATGGACTAAGCATGATACTTTATTATATATATGGACTAAGCATGGTACTTTATTAGATATATGGACTAAGCATGGTACTTTATTAGATATATGGACTAAGCATGATACTTTATTAGATATATGGACTAAGCATGATACTTTATTATATATATGGACTAAGCATGATACTTTATTATATATATGGACTAAGCATGATACTTTATTAGATATATGGACTAAGCATGGTACTTTATTTAGATACAGTGCATTCAGAAATTATTTAGACCCCTTGACTTTTTCTACATTTTGTTACTTTACAGCCTTATTCTAAAATTGATGAAATCGTTTGTTTTTTTCTCATCAATCTACACACAATACCCCGTAATGACAAGCAAAAACAGGTTTTTACCATTTTTTTGCAAAACAAAAAGAAACTGATATCACAGTTTTCAGACCCTTTACTCAGTACTTCGTTGAAGCACCTTTGGCATCGATTACAGCCTCGAGTCTTCTTGGTTATGACGCTACAAGCTTGGCACACCTGTATTTGGGGAGTTTCTCCCATTCTTCTCTGCAGATCCTCTCAAGCTCTGTCAAGTTGGATGGGGAGCGTCGCTGCACAGCTATTTTCACGTCTCTCCAGAGATGTTTGATCGGGTTCAAATCAAATTTTATTAGTCACATGCGCCGAATACTACATATACAACCTTACCGTGAAATGCTTTACTTACAAGCCCTTAACCAACAATGCAGTTCATGAAATAGAGTTAAGAAAATATTTATAAATAAACTAAAGTAAAAATATATTTAATATATATATATACAATAAAATAACAATAATGAGGCTATATACAAGGGGTACCAGTACCGAGTCAATGTTCAGAGATACAGGTTAGTCCAGGTAATTAGTCAAAGAAAATGTGTGGGTACAGTAGAGGTAAAGTGACTATGCATAGATAATAAACAACGAGTAGCAGCAGTGTAAAAACAAAGGGGGAGGGGGGTTGATGTAAATAGTACGGGTGGCCATTTGATTAATTGTTCAGCAGTCTTATGGCTTGGGGGTTGAAGCTTAGAAGCTGTTGCGTACCCTTTTGATCCTAGACTTGGTGCTCCAGTACCACTTGCCCTGCAGTAACAGAGAGAACGGTCTATGACTTGGGTGACTGGAGTCTTTAACCATTTTTTGGGCCTTTCTCTGACACCGCCTAGTAAATAGGTCCTGGATGGCCGGAAGCTTGGCCCCAGTGATGTACTGGGCCATAAGCACTACCCCCTGTAGTGCCTTGCGGTCAGATGCCGAGCAGTTGCCATACCAGGTGGTGATGCAAACGGTCAGGATGCTCTCAGGGGTGCAGCTGTGGAATGCCAAATCTTTTCAGTCTCCTGAGGGGGACTGTCTTGGTGTGTTTTGGACTATGATAGTTTGTTGGTGATGTGGACACTATAGCCCCGTTGATGTTAATGGGGGCCTGTTCGGCCCACCTTTTCCAATAGTCCACGATCAGCTCCTTTGTCCAGACTCAGGGTGGGCCACTCAAGGACATTCAGAGATTTGTCCCGAAGCCACTCCTGCGTTGTCTTGGCTGTGTGCTTAAGGTCGTTGTCCTGTTGGAAGATGAACTTTTGCTCCAGTCTAAGGTCCTGAGCGCTTTGGAGCAGGTTTTCATCAAGGATCTCTGTATACTTTGATCCATTTATCTTTGCCTCGATCCTGACTAGCCTCCCAGTCTCTGCCGCTGAAATACATCCCCACAGCATGATGCTGCCACCACCATGCTTCACCGTAAGGATGGTGCCAGGTTTCCTCCAGGCGAAGAGTTTAAGAGTTCAATCTTGGTTTCATGTTTAAGAGTTCAATCTTGGTTTCATCAGACCAGAGAATCTTGTTTCTCATGGTCTGAGAGTCCTTTATGGTGGTTCCAAACTTATTCCGTTTAGATTGATGGAGGCCACTGTTTTCTTGGGGACCTTCAATACTGCAGGCATTTATTGGTTCCCTTCCCCAGATCTGTGCCTCGACACGATCCTGTCTCGGAGCTTTATGGACAAGTCCTTCGACGTTATGGCTTGGTTTTTGCTCTGACATGTACTGTCAACTGTGGGACCTTATATAGACAGTTGTGTGCCTTTCCAATATTTATTTTTTATTTTATCCTTTATTTAACTAGGCAAGTCAGTTAAGAACAAATTCTTACTTACAATGACAGCCTATCCCAGACAACACTGATCCAGTTGTGCACTGCCCTATGGGACTCGGTAGTGATACAGCCTGGAATCGAACCAGGGTCTGTAGTGACGCCTCTAGCACTGAGATGCAGGGCCTTAGACCACTGAGAGCCGATTCAAGTCCAATCAAAAGAATTTACCACAGGTGGATTCCAATCATGTTGTAGAAACATCAAAGATGATCAATGGAAACAGGATCCAATCTTGGGATCCAATCTTGCAACCTTACAGTTAACTAATCCAACACAATAACGACCTGCCTCTCTCTCGTTGCACTCCACAAGTAGACTGACTGCCTGTTACGCGAATGCAGTAAGCCAAGGTAAGTTGCTAGCTAGCATTAAACTTATCTTATAAAAAACAATCAATCATAATCACTGGTTAACTACACATGGTTGATGATATTACTAGATATTATCTAGCGTGTCCTACGTTGCATATAATCTGACTGAGCATACAAGCATACAAGTATCTAAGTATCTGACTGAGGGGTGGTAGGCAGAAGCAGGCGCGTAAACATTCATTCAAACAGAACTTTTGTGCGTTTTGCCAGCAGCTCTTCATTGTGCAACCAAGCATTGCGCTGTTTATGATTTCAAGCCTATCAAGTCCCGAGATGAGGCTGGTGTAACCGAAGTTAAATGGCTGGCTAGTTAGTGCGCGCTAATAGCGTTTCAAATGTCACTCGCTCTGAGCCTTGGGATGGTTGTTTCCCTTGCTCTGCATGGGTAACGCTGCTTCGATGTTGTGTTGAGGTTCGAGCACAGGGACGAGCGAGGAGAGGGAAGGAAGCTATACTGTTACACTGGCAATACTAAAGTGCCTATTAGAACATCCAATAGTCAAAGGTTAATGAAATACAAATGGTATAGAGGGAAATAGTCCTATAATTCATATAATAACTACAACCTAAAACGTCTTACCTGGGAATATTGAAGACTCATGTTAAAAGGAACCACCAGCTTTCATATGTTCTCATGTTCTGAGCAAGGACCTGAAACGTTAGCTTTCTTACATAGCACATATTGCACTTTTACTTTCTACTCCAACACTTTGATTTTGCATTATTTAAACCAAATTGAACATGTTTCATTATCTACTTGAGGCTAAATTGATTTTATTTATGTATTATATTAAGTTAAAATAAGTGTTCATTCAGTATTGTAATTGTCATTATTACAAATACATTTTTTCTAATCGGCTGATTAATCGGTATCGGCTTTTTTGGTCCTCCAATAATCTGTATCTGTATTGGCGTTGAAAAATCATAATCGGTCAACCTCTAGTGTAGATTGATGAAGAATCATTTATATTTAATCACTTTTAGAATAAGGCTGTAACGTAACAAAATGTGGAAAAGTCAAAGGGTCTGAATACTTTCCGAATGCACTGTATTCCTTATTCTATTCCACTGAATTTTAGTCAATACCACTCCGACATTGTTCGTTCTAATATTTATATATTTCTTGATTTCATTATTTTTTTTTGTTGATTTGCGTGTATTGTTGTGAATTGTTAGATACTACTGCACTGTTGGAGCTAGGAACACGAACATTTCTCTACACCCATAATAACATCTGCTAAATATGTGTATGTGACCAATAAAATTGATTTGATAGAAGGTAAGGCTATACACACACGCACATGTACGCACACACACACACACACAAACACACACACACACACACACACACACACACAGACAACATAGGGCTGGGAGGGAAAGTAAGTTAACGCTGAGGAGAGGAGAAAACCTCTGAGGGCTTGACCAGGAGAATAAGATCAGCCAAAATGATGCTCAGAAAAACACTCCTCTTGCTGTGCCTCCAAATATTTTCAAATGACGAAAGCTGATAGAATTATGAACTCCTGAACACTTCTCTTGGGCTGCAAATCAGCACATGGAGAGTAGATTTATCTTCTTGCCTCATCTTCAACAACGAACCTGTGAATCTCACAAACAGTCAAACACTGCTTGGCCACTCGGTCGCTCAGCCGTGTCTCCTGGACAAAACACTGGTAAGATTCCTGGATACCTGTTCTGGCTGAAAAGAGGATGTTTGGGCAGGAGGTTGAGAGAGGCAGAGAGAATGACGAGAGAAAAACAGAGGTAGATAAACAGGGAGGGAGGGAGAGAGAGAAAGATTTCTCCAGGAGACTAGACTATAAGCTGGTATGTCTGACAAAGAGCTAAACACCAGACACTACCCTCACAGTGGAGCACCCGGACTGCTAGCAACTGTTACTCTTCTGCCAACAGCTATAGGCAGGAACCAGTGGCAGTCAGTGCCGTTTATGATGAGCGAGGACAATACGTTTTTTTCATGAGCATGGTGTTTTTTCTATTACAGTATATTGGATGACTGTCATTCATATTCCATTTACCCAGTTCAATGTAACATCGATAGGTTTAGGCTACTACGTGATACTCAAAATTTCCCTAGAATCATCAAGAGGTTGTTATAACCTAGCCTATGAATGAAAGTTTCCAACGTAGCTACACACAGGTCGAGAGAAAATGTTGAGGTGACAGACAGTAACACAACCCCCTTCAGAGGCTAGCCAGCTAACTAGCTACTATCTAGTAGTCAGTTAGCCACTGCTAGCGGTCATCACCGTTAACTCTGACATCTGCCAGCCTCAGCCCGGTCAATTCCTGCCAGTCTGCACAGCGCAATATCAACCCAGAGCATATCGGACTGCTTTTTCTCTACCACATCTCCGGATTCCTACCGCAAGCTCTGAACTTTACTCCGGATCATTGCCGCTAGCTAGCTGCTATCCGAGTGGCTACTCCTGGCTAACGTCTCTGTCCCGAAGCAAGCACCCGTTAGCCTGGAACTAGCCTTGAGCTAAGCCCACCAGAGAGATCCATCAGACAATTAATGGCCTTCAATACCTCTTTTTCCAATTGGCCTGGACCCTTTGTTGCCGACACGGAGCCCCGCCGATCCATCACGACTGGTCTGCCGACGTAACCGTCCGAGGGGGTTTCAACAGGCTCTTCCGTTGCGACATACCCCTGAGGCCTGTCTGCTAGCCTGCTAGCCCCGGCCTGCTAGCTGTCTGAATCGCCGTGCCTCCAACTCGCCTAGCTACTCACTGGACTCTATGATCACTTGGCTACACATGCCTCCCCCTAATGTCAATATGCCTTGTCTACTGTTGTTTGGTTAGTGATTTTGGTCATATTTCACTGTAGAGCCTCCAGCCCTGCTCAATGTCCCTTTTGATCCACCACCCACACATGCGGTGACCTCACCTGGCTTAAATGGTACCTACTACAGAGATAGCCTGCAGAGCTCTGTCATACTATCCAGGTCTGTGCCCAAACAATTCGAGCTTCTACTTTTAAAAATCCACCTTTCCAGAAACAAGTCTCTCACCGTTGCCATTTGTTATAGACCCCCAACTGTGCCCTGGACACCATATGTGAATTGATCGCCCCCCATCTATCTTCAGAGTTCGTACTATTAGGTGACCTGAACTGGGACATGCTTAACACCCCGGCCGCCCTACAATCTAAACTAGATGCCCTCAATCTCACGCAAATTATCAAGGTACAACCCTAAATCCGTAACCATGGGCACCCTCTTAGATATCATCCTGACCAACTTGTCCTCTAAATACACCTCAACCAGGATCCAGAATCTCAGCGATCATTGTCTCATTGCCTGAAGGATATTGACCTCATCCCATCAGGAGAGGATGCCTGGTTGCTCTTCAAAAGTGCTTTCCTCTCCGTCTTAAATAAGTGTGCTGCCATCCTGTTAGAAGGTAACAGATTATTTTATTACAATGGTTAAGATGGATTTTCATTGTGTTCCATGGTGTTATTCGCCACCTAGTGGAGCTTTCTGGTACTTCGGAAAATATTTGTGTGTAAGTTTGATTCAAACATTTAGCTAGTGATGATAATCTTGTTATTGATAGAGTTGCTTACATGTCAATGTTGGTTGGTTGCATTTACTCACAAATTGCAATGCCTTTCATGTATGTCGTTAGCTGTATTACTTTGCTCGTGCGTCATGCAAACGAATGGTAAAATATACAATACTGTAGTTTTGTTACTGTTTCTAGTGTAATATGCTTTGTTATTCTACAGAGATGGCTGTACATTATTAGAGCAATTTAAGGAGTTAGCCAATTACCATATGAGTAACAATTAGCTATATGGTTTGGCATCATGCCAGATGCATGGTACTTTAGCACATGCTTTGTATTCATGCAACTTCAAATGTATAATTTACAGCTACAGTATGTCGGTGTGAATTGAATACTAAAGTATATTCTTTTCTCTATTTTGCAGTTTCACAACATAAACGTTTTCAATATATTCATTCAAGAAAAGTCACGCCTTGGGAGTTTTATTGAAGACTTAGTTGTTAGCTATCTGTCTAATTTTGCATGGGAATGTAAATCAAGTGCAGAATAATAAGCATGTCCCATTCAAGAAATAGTAGACTTGACTGCCCTTGACCAGCACAAAAACATCCTGTGGCATTCTGCATTAGCATCGAATAGTCCCCACGATATGCAACTGTTCAGGGACGTCAGGAACCAATATACTCAGTCAGATAGGAAAGCTAAGGCTAGCTTTTTCAAACAGAAATGTGCTTCCTGTAGCACTAATTCCAAAAGGTTTTGGGACACTGTAAAGGCAATGGAGAATAAGAGCACCTCCTCCCAGCTGTCCTAGGCCGTCATTGTAAATAAGAATTTGTTATTAACTGACTTGCCTAGTTAAATTTTAAAAATGGTGTTTTAGGATCTGACATTAACTGGAGATATTGTGGTTTGATGAGTTTCTGCTCCCAATAGAATAGTGAAGCTGTGCCCAGATTCTGTTCAGGGGAGTTATTCTCATATGGTTGGCCATTTCATCAAAGATGATGGTGGTGCACTCAAAATATGGCAACTTTTAATAGGAGGAAATGGGGTTAGATTTAGTTCACACATGCTATAAACATGGTAGAAACTCACATTCCTCAAACACGTCACTGATGTGCGCTTGGACGCATGCTAGGTAACACATGAACACAAGCTCATGCTCGCATGGTCTCAGAAAAGGTCTTCTAGACTCTATTTAAAGACAATTTGAGACTCAATACAATTTCAATTCAATCTTCCAAGAGTAGCAATAAGGCTAATATACGTAGCGCTGGTCTGATTGTTTCACTGTAGCCACCTCCTACTGTAACACAGTCTGATCAGTGTACAGATGTACAGGAATTTTAAAACGTATAATGTATTTGAGGTTTAAAAAGGCTTATGAAGTTTGTACATTTCAAACTTGATTTTCCTTATGAAAAATGTATCAACCGCTACAAAAATGTCCATTAATTATAATCCAATTATAATTCACATTTCTTGTTGCTGCAGGATTATTTTCCTGCTGTAGCAAACTGGCACAAATTTAGATCCTACACAAATCAAATCAAATCAAATCAAATCAAATGTATTTATATAGCCCTTCGTACATCAGCTGATATCTCAAAGTGCTGTACAGAAACCCAGCCTAAAACCCCAAACAGCAAGCAATGCAGGTGTAGAAGCACGGTGGCTAGGAAAAACTCCCTAGAAAGGCCAAAACCTAGGAAGAAACCTAGAGAGGAACCAGGCTATGTGGGGTGGCCAGTCCTCTTCTGGCTGTGCAGGGTGAAGATTATAACAGAACATGATCAAGATGTTCAAATGTTCATAAATGACCAGCATGGTCGAATAATAATAAGGCAGAACAGTTGAAACTGGAGCAGCAGCACGGTCAGGTGGACTGGGGACAGCAAGGAGTCATCATGTCAGGTAGTCCTGGGGCATGGTCCTAGGGCTCAAGTCCTCCGAGAGAGAGAAAGAAAAAGAGAAGGAGAGAATTAGAGAACGCACACTTAGATTCACACAGGGCACCGAATAGGACAGGAGAAGTACTCCAGATATAACAAACTGACCCTAGCCCCCCGACACAAACTACTACAGCATAAATACTGGAGGCTGAGACAGGAGGGGTCAGGAGACACTGTGGCCCCATCCGAGGATGTCCTACACATCTATAACACATAGATAGTCTGAACAGAGTATGAAACAGGTATTCATTCAACTCTGTCTCTACCTGAGAACATCTTCCACAGAGGCGTGTTCATATATCACAGTACTGTAGAGTCAGTTTGTAGATGCATTGATCCAACACACACGTATAAATATGCAAATGATATAACATTGGTTATTGTTATGTTTTACAATATATCA
Organism: Oncorhynchus tshawytscha; assembly: GCF_018296145.1. Taxonomy (NCBI): domain Eukaryota; kingdom Metazoa; phylum Chordata; class Actinopteri; order Salmoniformes; family Salmonidae; genus Oncorhynchus; species Oncorhynchus tshawytscha. The sequence continues at coordinate 54,393,080 of NC_056435.1, forward strand.
CAAATTATATAACATTGGTTATTGTTATGTTTTACAATATGTCACAAATTATATAACATTGGTTATTGTTATGTTTTACAATATGTCACAAATTATATAACATTGGTTATTGTTATGTTTTACAATATGTCACAAATTATTTAACATTGGTTATTGTTATGTTTTACAATATGTCACAAATTATATAACATTGTTTATTGTTATGTTTTACAATATGTCACAAATTATATAACATTGGTTATTGTTATGTTTTACAATATATCACAAATTATATAACATTGGTTATTGTTATGTTTTACAATATGTCACAAATGATATAACATTGGTTATTGTTATGTTTTACAATATGTCACAAATGATATAACATTGGTTATTGTTATGTTTTACAATATGTCACAAATGATATAACATTGGTTATTGTTATGTTTTACAATATATCACAAATGATATAACATTGGTTATTGTTATGTTTTACAATATGTCACAAATTATATTACATTGGTTATTGTTATGTTTTACAATATGTCACAAATTATATTACATTGGTTATTGTTATGTTTTACAATATATCACAAATTATTTGTGCTTTTATTGGATGATGCCTGATTGTATCTTATTGCAAATGACAATAACAATAAAATATACACCATTATCACACAAAACAATCATCGTTTTTCTCTCTCAACTAATATTTTACAACAGACACTACTGATGTAGACATGAAATAAGCCCTATTTTATGTAAAACAAAACTGTTGTCCATTCCAGAGCATCAGTCACTATAAACCCTGTTATATTCATTCATCTAGATCCTGGTCCTATTGCTCTACAGGTAGCTAGTTCACTGTCTGAGACACACAAAAACATTCCTTTACTATGACCACATTCCACAATGACCTGCTGTTATCTCCATGGAAACCCACTGTTTGTTATTCCTGAATATCAGCTTCACAGACCTAGAAATCATACATATAACCCTATCCCTACACGTTAATAGAGGAATAGGTCTTCCCGTGAGGGGCATTTTAACATGCTGTGTTCCAAGTGCTTTACCATACCTCGGAACCTATAGGGGAAAGTCTGCATGTGTGTGTGTATTTATGTCAATACCATATTTTTACAGGTGACATTGCATTTTTTTGCAGACCCAGCCATTTTCGGGGGGCACTAAATCTGGACCAGCATACTGTACATGCAATGGAAACTATGTGGCTGAGTGTGTATGTTTGTGTGTCTGTGTGTTTGTGGAAAACCTGTGATAAATTGCTATGTACCAGACTGCAATTTTCCTGAGTTGATCATATCCCACTAGACTCACCACACACACACACACTAACACACACACACACTCCACCACACTTACCAGTGGTGGTAATGTCAGAGAGACTAGAGACGAGTCTGTGTTCTGATTAAAGACATGTATCATCGCTTACTCAAGACAGAAATTCAACATAAAAACATGTGGTTCTGTCCCAAATGGCACCCTATTCCCTACATAGTGCACCACTTTTGAGCAGAGCCCTATGGGCCCTGGTCAAAAGTAGTGCACTATATAAGCAATAGGGTGCCATTTGGGACAGATGTGCTAGGTCTGTGCCAGCAGTGACTGCAGTCTAGCAGGGATTCAAGGTCTAATGCAGACATTTTTATCACTATCCAATACTTTCTGGGTAAGAATTAAGTACCTTACTGTGAATGTTTTCAATTAAAATGGTAAATAAAAAAACAAACAACAATAGCGTCTTAGCAAAGAACACCTGACTAACCAGTGTCTGTGTGTAGCCTCGCTACTTTTATAGCCTCGCTACTGTATATAGCCTGTCTTTTCACTGTTGTTTTATTTCTTTACTTACTTATTGTTCACCTAACACCTTTTTTTGCACTATTGGTTAGAGCCTGTAAGTAAGCATTTCACTGTAAGGTCTACACTTGTTGTATTCGGCGTACATGACAAATAAACTTTGATTTGATTTCTCAAGCAAGAATGTTGCTCAGACTGTCTGGGAGTTTGAAGGGGAAAACTGAAAACTAGCTGTTATTGGCAGAGAGGTTTGGAACTATCTTTCTTACTGGTCTATTAACTAATTTATCGCCTGGTGATGTCACCAGGCAGGCCAAAAATCCATCACACCAAAACAGGCAAACATTTCAAGCAGTCTTTTCAAACAGCTAATAAAACATGTAATAATTTGGTGGGTGCTTACAGTATATGTGTCCTATATCATGAATTGGAAATGTGTTTTTTGCATATCCCAACCCTCCCTGAGCCACCCTTGGTGGCAAGGACAAGGAGAAAAATCTCTCGATGTGACCTTGAGCAAGGGACTTAACCCTAATTGCTCCAGGGTTGCTGTTGATAATGGCTGACCCTGGACGTGACTCCACTCTCCAAGGGTGGCTCAGGGAGGGTTGGGATATGCAAAAAACACATTTCCAATTCACACATGCGTATAATACATACTTGTACATGTGTGATATAGGACAGTTGCCTAGTTAAATAAAGGTCCAAAAAAAAATCTTAAATAAATACAAATATTTCTATCAGGAAATCACGTTTTTGACTGCACTGGGCCTTTAAGTCATGGTGAGGCGAGAGGAGTGTTAAGAAACTCTCTGGTTCCATCATGGTCCTAGACACCGTTTCCTACACACTCCCTAAAACATTACATCATCACAGCTACATTACACTGACTTTCCACATCTCACCTCTCCTGTTGTCCGAATCAGGACAAAGGCATATTTCCATCAGGTTTTTGGCCCAGTGGTGTTGGAGTATATAGAGGCCTATCTCAGCTGTTCTAGCTTAGTTTTGTGAATGTTAAGATACTGCCTCTTGTCACCAAAAACATTCAAACTTTTATAGATGCACAATCGAGAGCATCCTGTCGGACTGTATCACCGCCTGGTACGGCAACTGCTCCACCCACAACCGCAAGGCTCTCCAGAGGGTAGTGAGGTCTGCACAACGCATCACCAGGGGCAAACTACCTGCCCTCCAGGACATCTACACCCGATGTCACAGGAAGGCCAAAAATATCATCAAGGACAACAACCACCTTAGCCACTGCCTGTTCACCCTGCTATCATCCAGAAGGCGAGGTCAGTACAGGTGCATCAAAGCGGGGACCGAGAGACTGAAAAACAGCTTCTATCTCAAGGCCATCAGACTGTTAAACAGCCATCACTAACATTGAGTGGCTGCTTCCAACATACTGACTCATCTCTAGCCACTTTAAAAATGAAAAATTGATGTAGTAAATGTATCACTAGTCACTTTAAAGAATGGCACTTTATATCATGTTTACATACCCTACATTACTCATCTCATATGTATATACTGTACTCTATACCATCTACTGCAACTTGCTTATGCTGTTCGTCCATCGCCGAATCAACTGACAAATCAACTGTAAATGTCGGTGTTCCTCAAGGTTCCGTTTTAGGACCACTATTGTTTTGACTATATATTTTACCTCTTTGGGGATGTCATTCGAAAACATAATGTTAACTTTCACTGGTATGCGGATGACACACGGCACACATTTTAATGAAACATGGAGAAGCCCCAAAATTGTCCTCGCTAGAAGCCTGTGTTTCAGATATAAGGAAGTGGATGGCTGCAAACTTTCTACTTTTAAACTCGGACAAAACAGAGATGCATGTTCTAGGTCCCAAGAAACAAAGAGATCTTCTGTTGAATCTGACAATTAATCTTAATGGTTGTACAGTCGTCTCAAATAAAACTGTGAAGGACCTCAGTGTTAGACTGATTCAAGGACAGCGTTTTTCCATCTACATTGCATTGCAAAAATCAGAAACTTTCTGTCCAAAAATGATGCAGAAAAATTAATCCATGCTTTTGTTCCTTCTAGGTTAGACTACTGCAATGCTCTACTTTCCGGCTACCCGGATAAAGCACTAAATAAACTTCAGTTAGCGCTAAATAAGGCTGCTAGAATCCTGACTAGAACCCCAAAATTTGACCATATTACCCCAGTGCTAGCCTCTCTACACTGGCTTCATGTTAAGGCAGGGCTGATTTCAAGGTTTTACCGCTAACCTACAAAGCATTACATGGGCTTGCTCCTACCTATCGCTCTGATTTGGTCCTGCCGTACATACCTACATGTACGCTACGGTCACAAGACGCAGGCCTCCTAATTGTCCCTAGAATTTCTAAGCAAACAGCTGGAGGCAGGGCTTTCTCCTATAGAGCTCCATTTTTATGGAATGGTCTGCCTACCCATGTGAGAGACGCAGACTCTGTCTCAGCCTTTAAGTCTTTACTGAAGACTCATCTCTTCAGTGGGTCATATGATTGAGTGTAGTCTGGCCCAGGAGTGTGAAGGTGAACGGAAAGGCTCTGGAACAACGAACCGCCCTTGCTCTCTCTGCCTGGCCGGTTCCCCTCTTTCCACTGGGATTCTCTGCCTCTAACCCTATTACAGGGGCTGAGTCACTGGCTTACTGGTGCTCTTTCATGCCGTCCCTAGGAGGGGTGCGTCACTTGAGTGGGTTGAGTCACTGATGTGAGCTTCCTGTCTGGGTTGGCGCCCCCCCTTGGGTTGTGTCGTGGAGGAGATCTTTGTGGGCTATACTCGGCCTTGTCTCAGGATGGTAAGTTGGTGGTTGAGGATATCCCTCTAGTGGTGTGTGGGCTGTGATTTGGCACAAATCACAGTGTGGGCTGTGATTTGGGTGGGGTTATATCCTTCCTGTTTGGCCCTGTCCGGGGGTATCATCGGATGGGGCCACAGTGTCTCCTGACCCCTCCTGTCTCAGCCTCCAGTATTTATGCTGCAGTAGTTTATGTGTCAGGGGTCTGGGGTCAGTTTGTTATATCTGGGGTACTTCTCCTGTCTTATCCGGTGTCCTGTGTCAATTTAAGTATGCGCTCTCTAATTCTCTCTTTCTCTCTTTTTTTCTCTCTCTCGGGGGACCTGAGCCCTAGGACCATGCCTCAGGACTACCTGGCATGATGACTCCTTGCTGTCCCCAGTCCACCTGGCCATGCGGCTGCTCCAGTTTCAACTGTTCTGCCTGCGGCTATGGAATCCTGACCTGTTCACCGGACATGCTACCTGTCCCAGACCTGCTGTTTTCAACTCTCTAGAGACAGCAGGAGCGGTAGAGATACTCTTAATGATCGGCTATGAAAAACCAACTGACATTTACTCCTGAAGTGCTGACTTGCTGCACCCTCGACAACTACTGTGATTATTATTATTTGACCATGCTGGTCATTTATGAACATCTGAACATCTTGGCCATGTTCTGTTATAATCTCCACCCGGCACAGCCAGAAGAGGACTGGCCACCCCTCATAGCCTGGTTCCTCTCTAGGTTTCTTCCTAGGTTTGGGTCTTTCTAGGGAGTTTTTCCTAGTCACCGTGCTTCTACACCTTCATTGCTTGCTGTTTGGGGTTTTAGGCTGGGTTTCTGTACAGCACTTTGAGATATCAGCTGATGTACGAAGGGCTATATAAATACATTTGATTTGATTGCTCATTCATATATCTTTATGTACATATTCTTATTAATTCCTTTACACTTGTGTGTATAAGGTAGTTGTTGTGAAATTGTTAGGTTACTTGTTAGATATTACTGCATGGTCAGAACTAGAAGCACAAGCATTTTGCTACACTCGCATTAACATCTGCTAACCATGTGTATGTGACAAATACAATTTGATTCGTACCCGGTTGCAGCCTCTCCTGTTGTCTGGACCAGAACTGAGATATATTTCCACACAGCCTGATTTTACATTCCCTGCCCTGTAGTGTTGGCATGTGTAGAGCCCTGACGTTGCTGTTCTTTGGGTTGCAGAGTTAGTTAGTGAATGTTTTGGGAATGTTTTTCCGTACCTAATATAGCAGACGTAAAATAACACCCACCTTCCTTACCCCAGACACTTGACCCCTCCCTCACGCCAATCCCACAATCACCCTGCCCTCCCTTCACCTCCCCTCCTAGCCTGGCTTTTGCATTCCCCATCCTCTGAGCCCTAAAGACAGCAGGACAGGTCCCGGATGGACAGTTCAGACAGGGGAAGGATTAAACCAGCAGGAAAGGAATGAAGGAGAAGGAGGAGGGAGGTGGGGATGGAAAGATGATCTACCCTTTAGAACCAATAACAGTTACTCTTTAATATTTATCCCACACTAGGTTCCCATTGAGCCAGATCTGACTCTCCCCACATTAATATTTAGCCAACACCAGGTTCCCATAGAGCCAGATCTGACTCTCCTCACATTATTTTTATGTATTTTTTTATTTCACCTTTATTTAACCAGGTAGGCAAGTTGAGAACAAGTTCTCATTTACAACTGCGACCTGGCCAAGATAAAGCAAAGCAGTTCGACACATACAACGACACAGAGTTACACATGGAGTAAAACAAACATACAGTCAATAATACAGTATAAACAAGTCTATATATTATGTGAGCAAATGAGGTGAGATAAGGGAGGTAAAGGCAAAAAAAGGCCATGGTGGCAAAGTAAATACAATATAGCAAGTAAAACACTGGAATGGTAGATTTGCAGTGGAAGAATGTGCAAAGTAGAAATAAAAATAATGGGGTGCAAAGGAGCAAAATTAATTAATTAAATAAATAAATACAGTAGGGAAAGAGGTAGTTGTTTGGGCTAAATTATAGGTGGGCTATGTACAGGTGCAGTAATATGTGAGCTGCTCTGACAGTTGGTGCTTAAAGCTAGTGAGGGAGATAAGTATTTCCAGTTTCAGAGATTTTTGTAGTTCGTTCCAGTCATTGGCAGCAGAGAACTGGAAGGAGAGGCAGCCAAAGAAAGAATTGGTTTTGGGGGTGACCAGAGAGATATACCTGCTGGAGCGTGTGCTACAGGTGGGTGATGCTATGGTGACCAGCGAGCTGAGATAAGGGGTGACTTTACCTAGCAGGGTCTTGTAGATGACATGGAGCCAGTGGGTTTGGCAACGAGTATGAAGCGAGGGCCAGCCAACGAGAGCGTACAGGTCGCAATGGTGGGTAGTATATGGGGCTTTGGTGACAAAACGGATTGTACTGTGATAGACGGCATCCAATTTATTGAGTAGGGTATTGGAGGCTATTTTATAAATGACATTGCCGAAGTCGAGGATTGGTAGGATGGTCAGTTTTACAAGGGTATGTTTGGCAGCATGAGTGAAGGATGCTTTGTTGCGAAATAGGAAGCCAATTCTAGATTTAACTTTGGATTGGAGATGTTTGATGTGGGTCTGGAAGGAGAGTTTACAGTCTAAGCAGACACCTAGGTATTTGCAGTTGTCCACGTATTCTAAGTCAGAGCCGTCCAGAGTAGTGATGTTGGACAGGCGGGCAGGTGCAGGCAGCGATCGGTTGAAGAGCATGCATTTAGTTTTACTTATATTTAAGAGCAATTGGAGGCCACGGAAGGAGAGTTGTATGGCATTGAAGCTTGCCTGGAGGGTTAACACAGTGTCCAAAGAAGGGCCAGAAGTATACAGAATGGTGTCATCTGCGTAGAGGTGGACAGAGACTTACCAGCAGCAAGAGTGACATCATTGCCGGGGCGGCAGGGTAGCCTAGTGGTTAGAGTGTTGGACTAGTAACCGAAAGGTTGCAAGTTTGAATCCCCGAGCTGACAAGGTACAAATCTGTCGTTCTGCCCCTGAACAGGCAGTTAACCCACTGTTCCTAGGCCATCATTGAAAATAAGAATTTGTTCTTAACTGACTAAAAAATAAATTGATGTATACAGAGAAGAGAGTCGGTCCAAGAATTGAACCCTGTGGCACCCCCATAGAGACCAGAGGTCCGGACAGCAGACCCTCCGATTTGACACACTGAACTCTATCAGAGAAGTAGTTGGTGAACCAGGCGAGGCAATCATTTGAGAAACCAAGGCTGTCTGCCGATGAGGATGTGGTGATTGACAGAGTCGAAAGCCTTGGCCAGATCAATGAATACGGCTGCACAGTAATGTTTCTTATCGATGGCGGTTAAGATATCGTTTAGGACCTTGAGCGTGGCTGAGGTGCACCCATGACCAGCTCTGAAACCAGATTGCATAGCAGAGAAGGTATGGTGAGATTCGAAATGGTCGGTAATCTGTTTGTTGACTTGGCTTTCGAAGACCTTACTTAGAAAGGCAGGGTAGGGTAGATATAGGTCTGTAGCAGTTTCGGTCAAGAGTGTCCCCCCCTTTGAAGAGGGGGATGACCGCAGCTGCTTTCCAATCTTTGGGAATCTCAGACGACACGAAAGAGAGGTTGAACAGGCTAGTAGTAGGGGTGGCAACAATTTCGGCAGATAATTTTAGAAAGAAAGGGTCCAGATTATTAATATTTAGCCAACACCAGATTCCCATAGAGCCAGATCTGACTCTCCCCACATTCATATTTAGCCAACACCAGGTTCCCATTGAGCCAGATCTGACTCCCCATATTTAATATTTATCCAACACCAGGTTCCCATTGAGCCAGATCTGACTCCCCATATTTAATATTTAGCCAACACCAGGTCCCCATAAAGCATGTGTCAAACTCATTCCACAGAAGTGTCTATGTGTCTCCTCCCTTGTATTGATTGATGAATTAAGGTCACTGATTAGTAAGGAACTCTCCTCACCTGGTTGTCTAGGTTTTCATTGAAAGGAAAAACTAAAACCAGCATACACTAGGCCCTCCATGAACTGAAATCAAATCAAATGTATTTATAAAGCCCTTCTTACATCAGCTGATGTTTCAAAGTGCTTTATAGAAACCCAGCCTAAATCCCCAAACAGCAAGCAATGCAGGTATAGAAGCACGGTGGCTAGGAAAAACTCCCTAGAAAGGCCAAAACCTAGGAAGAAACCTAGAGAGGAACCAGGCTATGAGGGGTGGCCAGTCCTCTTCTGGCTGTGCCGAGTGGAGATTATAGCAGAACATGGCCAAGATGTTCAAATTTTCATAGATGACCAGCAGGGTCAAATAATAATAATCACAGTGGTTGTCGAGGGTGCAACAGGTCAGCACCTCAGGACTAAATGTCAGTTGGCTTTTCATAGCCGAAATGAGTTTAACACCCCTGCCATAGAGTTTTGAAAAGTGATTCAGTGTTTGAATACATCACGCATAAACATTAGCATTTATGCCATTTACCAGCAACATTTTTGACCAGAGTACAGTTCTTACTTGCTTAAATTTTTTACCACTAACTGTAAAATACCTGTTAACAACCAACCTGATTTACACTTGGCAGAGTGTGAGCTTTCTTTGCCACTTAACAAGATTTTAAAGCTATTGTCTGTTTCAGACCTTCCTTCTAGACACTGCTGTGTGTGTGTGTGCGTGCGTGCTTGCGTGCGTGTGTGTGTGTGTTTACAGGTCTGTTTACGAGGCTGAGACCTCATCTCATTCAGCAGACATAGAAATGCTGACTGGGTTCTCAGGGCTCGTTTCCTGTGTGCTTTTTTGTTTTATAGCAACACAAACATCTGCTTCCTGTTATTAAATGAATGGACTTTCATTATCCTCATACAGTATGAGTTAATTCTACTTCACAGCATGGACAAAACAGCAGTTAATAAGATGGTTCTTAACACTCCACATCACCAATGAACTATCATAGTCCAAACACACCAAGACAGTCGTGAAGAGGGCACAACAACACTTTTTCCCCCTCAGAAGACTGAAAAGATTTGGCATGGGTCCCCAGATCCTTAAAATGTTCTACAACTGCACCATCGAGAGCATCCTGAACTGTTGCATCACCGCCTGGTATGACAACCACTCAGAATCCGATCATAAGGCGCTACAGAGGGTAGTGCGTACGGCCCAATACATCACTGGGGCCAAGCATCCTGCCATCCAGGACCTATATACTAGGCGGTGTCAGAGGAAGGCCCACAAAATGGTCAAAGACTACAGTCACCCAAGTCCTAGACTGTTCTCTCTGCTACCACACGGCAAGCTGTACCGGAGCGCCAAGTCTAGGTCCAAAAGGCTCCTTAACAGCTTCTACCCCCAAGCCATAAGACTGCTGAACAATTAATCAAATGGCTGGACTATTTACAGTTGAAGTTGGAAGTTTACATACACCTTAGCCAAATACATTTAAACTCAGTTTTTCACAACTCCTGACATTTTATTCAAGTAAAAATTCCCTGTTTTAGGTCAGTTGGGAGCACCACTTTATTTTAGAATGAGAAATGTCAGAATAATAGTAGAGATAATTATTTATTTCAGCTTGTGTTTCTTTCATCACATTCCCAGTGGATCAGAAGTTTACATACACTCAATTCGTATTTGGTAGCATTGCCTTTAAATTGTTTAACTTGGGTCAAACGTTTCAGGTAGCCTTATACAAGCTTCCCACAATAAGCTGGGTGAATTTTGGCCCATCCCTCCTGACAGAGCTGGTGTAACTGAGTCAGGTTTTTAAGGCATCCTTGCTCGCACACACTTTTTCAGTTCTGCCCACACATTTTCTATAGGATTGAGGTCAGGGCTTTGTGATGACCACTCCAATACCTTGACTTTGTTGTCCTTAAGCCATTTTCGCCACAACTTTATGTATGCTTGGGGTCATTGTCCATTTGGAAGACTCATTTGCAAACAAGCTTTAACTTCCTGACTGATGTCTTGAGATGTTGCTTCAATATATCCACATAATTTTCCTCCTCATGATGCAATCTATTTTGTGAAGTGCACCAGTCCCTCCTGCAGCAAATCACCCCAACAACATGATGCTGCCACCCCCGTGCTTCACGGTTGGGATGGTGTTCTTCGGCTTGCAAGCCTCCCCCTTTTTCCTCCAAACATAACGATGGTCATTATGGCCAAACAGTTCAATTTTTTGTTTCATCAGACCAGAGGACTGAAAGTATGATCTTTGTCCACATGTGCAGTAGTCTGGCTTTTATATGGCGGTTTTGGAGCAGTGGCTTCTTCCTTGCTGAGTGGCCTTTCAGGTTATGCCGATATAGGACTCGTTTTACTGTGGATATAGATACTTTTGTACCTGTTTCCTCCAGCATCTTCACAAGGTCCTTTGCTGCTGTTCTGGGATTGATTTGCACTTTTCGCACCAAAGTACGTTCATCTGTAGGAGACAGAACACATCTCCTTCCTGAGCGGTATGATGGCTGTGTGGTCCCATGGTGTTTACACTTGCATACTATTGTTTGTACAGATGAACGTGGTACCTTCAGGCGTTTGGAAATTGCTCCCAAAGATGAACCAGACTTGTGGAGGTCTACAATTTTCTTTTCTGAGGTCTTGGCTGATTTCTTTTGATTTTCCCATGATGTCAAGCAAAGAGTCAATGAGTTTGAAGGTAGGCCTTGAAATAAATCCACAGGTACACCTCCAGTTGACTCAAATGATGTCAATTAGCCTATCAGAACCTTCTAAATCCATGTCATCATTTTCTGGAATTTTCCAAGCTGTTTTAAGGCACTTAGTGTATGTAAACTTCTGACCCACTGGAATTGTGATACAGTGAATTATAAGTAAAATAATCTGTCTGTAATCAATTGTTGGAAAAGTGACTTGTGTCATGCACAAAGTAGATATCCTAACTGACTTGCCAAAATTATAGTTTGTTAACAAGAAATTTGTGGAGTGGTTGAAAAACAAGTTTTAATGACTCCAACCTAAGAGTATGTAAACTTCTGACTTCAACTGTACATTGACCCCCTCCCCCCCTTTGTTTTTACACTGCTGCTACTCACTGTTTATTATCTATGCATAGTCACTTTACCCCTACCTACAGGTATAAATTACCTCGGCTAACCTGTATCCCCTCACATTGACTCGGTACCGGTACCCCCTGTATATATCCTCTTTATAGTTATGTAATTTTATTGTGTTACTTTTATAAACATTTTTACTTCAGTTTATTTAGTAAATATTTTGTTAGCTCTATTTCTTTAACCTCATTGTTGGATAAGGGCTTGAATGTAAGCTTTACACGGTAAGTTCTACACCTGTTGTATTCTCCCCCCGTCCTCAGAATAGTCTAAATTCACCGGGGCATCGTCTCTACAAGGTACCGAAAGCTTTCAACAGGGAAGCTGGCCCATGTTGACTCCAATGCTTCCCACACTTGTGCCAAGTTGGCTAGATGTCCTTTGGGTGGTGGACCATTCTTGATACACACGGGAAACTGTTGAGCATGAAAAACCCAGCAGCGTTGCAGTTCTTGACACTAACTGGTGCGCCTGGCACCTACTACCATACACCAATCAAAGTCACTTAAATATTTTGTCTTGCCTACTCATCCTCTGAATGGCACACATACACAATCCATGTCTCAATTGTCTCAAGGCTTAGAAATCCTTCTTTACCCTTTGTCCTCCCCTTAATCTACACTGACTGAAGTAGATTTAACAAGTGACATCAAGAAGGGATCATAGCTTTCACCTGGATTCACCTGCTCAGTCTATGTCATGGAAAGAGCAGGTGTTCTTAATGTTTTGTATCCACAGCGTACTGTACATCATAAAGTCTGGGTGGTGAAGAAGGAAAAACATTCTGGCTGTGCCCACAATAACAGAGACATCTATCAACTCTTCTCTATTTCAACAAATACAATATAGTGTCATTTAATAACCCAGACCATCTGAAGGATTATGCATCAACATAAAACATGATTCACAACATTGGTGTACTACATTTGGACTTTTGAATTTGAGGAGGGGAAACCCATTTAAATCCCTAGATTCAGCCAGAGCCACATAGGAGTCTTTCTGACTGAGAATAAACATTAAAATCACATTGGTTTCATTATGAAACCATCCTTTCATTGTACTGTGCTTCCTTGTGCTACTTGAGTCACAAAGGCTTTCTTTATTTATTTCTGCTGAGCTCTGAGTCTCCTGAACAACTTTCTTTCTTTATTTCTGCTGAGCTCTGAGTCTCCTGAACAACTTTCTTTCTTTATTTCTGCTGAGCTCTGATTCTCCTGAACAACTTTCTTTCTTTATTTCTACTGAGCTCTGAGTCTCCTGAACAACTTTCTTTCTTTCTCTTTTCTCAATGTAAACATGCCTTTATTAGTCCACATGAGATGGACATTTGTCTTCTGCTTTAATCTAACCCCCAGATACACACACACACCCACACAAACATTAGGTTGGAGAGGCTGGAGCAGAGGGTAACCTCAGGGCCGCCGCAGTGCAGCACCCAATGATCAGTTTAGGGGGAACACTCCTTGTTCAACGGAACATCGGTGGTAGGTGGCTCACTCCCCGCCAGATTTTGTCCCCCCCCAATACACCCCATCAGCACTGGGATTCAAACTGCTTCTCTAACCTCGAGGCTACTGCTATCCCCTAAAAATGATCTCATCTTAAAATGGCTTAAACTGATCTCATCTATACCTCGACTGTAAACTTCTCTAAAGTTTGGATTTGTTTAGACATTGTTGGATGACGTTAAAGACCTGTGATGAGAAACATCCCATATTTCCAAACATGATTAATTCTGTCAATAACATTGCCGATTTTCTGATTACATTCTACAATTTCTTTGATTATATAGTGAGGATTGTGGCAGGGTGTTGTGGTGTGTGAGTGGATTGCATGCCAGACAGTATTCTGGAGCATGATCTCATATGTTGACAATGTGTGGTTTACAGTAACACACACACACAACACAGACACACACACAGAAGAGGACGGGTCATGCTATGCAAGAGACGCAGCTCAGCACACAACTCCCTCGCTCTCCATGCGCCCATGTGTCCATACATGTGTGTCGGCCATGCGTACTTGCATCCATGCTTGGTTGTGTGTGCGTCAAACGTGAGTCCGTGCATCCATTTGTGTGTGAGTATACAAACGATTTGTGTGAGAGAGAGCAGTTCCAGCAATTTTTTAGAATTCATCCTTTCTCCATGTGAAATAGGTAACAGAGAGATGCAGTCTTAGGGGCAGATATTCAGGAGGCAGAAAGTTCTGGTGCAAAGGTGTCCACATTTATTGTGTTCAATAGTGACAGCCAGCGATTAATAATTACAAAACAGTTCGACATTAGACTTCTCAAGCAAAATAACAAACCGTACTTAGCTTATAACAGGCTTACCCTTTACCTTCCATAGGTATTACAGGTTGGGGGTGTACCTGGCTCACACAGTCTCCCCACTTGCTCTTCTTCTTCTTCTTCTTCTTCTTTGGTTTTTAAATGGTGGTTGGCGATCACAAGGTGCATTACCGCCACCAACTGGACTGGAGTGTAAATCCATTACAAAAAAACAGCCCTCCGACTAACCCTACACTCATTATATACCCACTACCACATTCCACTACTTTGACCCTCTCTGCCCCTACACCACTGGGAGGACGGAACACCACCACTCAGAACACCCTGTAACTCTTCTGAAGTCAAATCTCGTACACCCAAGTACTTCTCTGTCGCTGCCACCACAACATCTATTTTCTGTGATTTACATTTTATTTCTGTGGTACAGTTGATAACTATTGCTATGCACACTAAGATGCCAAGCTGTTTCTGTCTGGAGACAAAGGGCTGGGAGATGGGGGTTTAATTCTAGATACATGGAAATTGGGATGTATACGGAGGGTGAGGGGCAACAGAAGGAACACAGCAGAGGGGCTAAGGACCTTAAAGGGGTCCTTAGGGCCAATAAAACGGGGAGAATGTTTGCGGGACTCCAACTGGAGGGGCAGATCCCAAGTGGAAAGCCATACCTTCTGCCCAAGCCGGTAGCAGGGAGCAGGGGCTGGTGGCGGTCCGACTGTTGTCGATACCTGGAGGTGGTCTTGAGAAGAGCGGACCAGCCTCTCTTCCAGGTCTGGCGACAGTGATGGACGAACATCTGGACAGAAGGTATGCTGACCTCTCGCCCCGAGAAGAGCGGGGGCTGATTTCCCAAGGAACACTCAAAAGGTGAGAAACCAGCAGCAGAACAGGGAAGGGTGTTGCGAGTATATTCCACCCACATGAGTTGCTGGCTCAAGGCGGTGGGATTGGTGGAGACGAGGCAACGAAGAGTCATCTCTAGGTCCTGATTAGCTGGCTCCAACTGGCCGTTAAACTGGGGATGAAAAGCAGGACAAGCTGGCCGACGACCCAATGAGGGTGCAGAACGCCTTGCAGAACTGGGATGAGAACTGAGGACCGCAATCATGTCGATCCATGGAAGTCCATGGATCCGGAAGACGTGCTGCACCATGAGCTGGGCTGTCTCCTTAGCTGAGGGCAACTTAGGAAGGGGGATAAAATGGGCGGCTTTGGAAAACCTATCCAGCACAGTAAGGATGGTGATGTTGCCATCTGACAGAGGGAGACCCATGGGACCAGGGGCGGTGAAGTACAGCGAGTGGTTGAAGGAGGCCAGCCGGAGCTTGCCGCCATTTCTTGTTCTGCGCACACACAGTGCAGGCGGCAATGACAGTGGAGACGTCAGGAACCATGGTGGGCCACCAAAAAACGTTGTCAGACAAAACTCAAGGTCCAACGGGAGCCAGGATGACAGGTGACTCTCGAGGAATGTGTCCATTCCAGGACCGGAGCATGGGCAGAGTCCAGAACAAACATCTGGCTATCCGGAAGGCGCAGGGGTGCAGATGGAATATCGGGAAAGATGCACCAAATTATGTTTTAATCTTCAACATAGAAATACTACCAAAAAATGATTTACTGAAACTTGTTACAAATGACAACAACCCATGGCTAAAATCCAAGATGACGTAGCAGTGCAGACGTGTTTGTCATTATTTTGTGTAAATTCATTTTTTTGTATATTTTTTTCAATCTCTTTTTCAATTTTTTAGTTAAATATACCATCCGGCAACCCGCCTCACCCAATGTGATACGTATCTGCTATTTTTAGACTCTATAGCTGGAACCTCCATCAGAAGCTAGCCATCAGATGCTAACCAGCTAATTAGCTACTAACTATTTAGTCATTGTTAGCGACTGCTAGCGGCCTTTACCTTTAGCTCAGACACCAGACGCTTTTAGCCTGGATAATACCCGCCAGTCTGCACAGCGCGATATCAACCCTGAGCATATCGGACTGCTTTTCTCCACTACATCACCAGATTCCTGCCGTAAGCTCTGGACCATTACTCCAGATCATCACAGCTAGCTAGCTTCTACCAAGTGACCTAGTCCCGAAGCTAGCCTTGAGCCAGGTCCATCTCCCGGCCTGCTCTGTGGACCCTATGATCACTCGGCTACACAGCTGATGCCTCCCGGACTCTTCACTAACACAACTATAAGCCACTACATCACCGGATTCCTGCCGTAAGCTCTGGACCTTTGCATCGGATCATCGCAGCTAGCTAGCTGCTACTGAGTGGCCATAATGGCTAATGCCCTTGTCGCGAAGCTAGCACCAGTTAGCCTCGAGCCAGGCGCATCTCCCGGCTAGCAAACAACTTTTGTTGACACAGAGCCCCGCCGATCCATCACAACTGGTCTGCCCACATATTTCCATCCGATGTGCCCTCAACCGGCCTTTGTCATACGTCGATGAAGACGTTTCTGCTATTCCTGGCCTGCTAACTTTATGAATGCCGTGTCTCCCGCTTGCTAGCGTAGTAACGATCTTCCCTGGTTCATCTATTGCTGTTCACTGAACCCTATGATCATCTGGCTACATAGCTGATGCCTGCTGGACTGTTCATTAATCAAATACTCCATTTTTGTTTATTTTGTTTATCTGTTGGTCCCAGCCTCGAACTCAGGCCCTATGTGTAGTTAACTGACCCTCTCTGCCCATTCATCGCCATTTTACCTGCTGTTGTTGTCTTACCCGTTGTTGTCTTAGCTAGTTCTCCCAATCAACACCTGTGATTGCTTTGTGCCTCAAATTATGTCTCTCTCTAATGTCAATATGCCTTGCATACTGTTGTTTATGGTAGTTATCATTGTTTTATTTTACTGCGGAGCCCCTAGCCCCAATCAACATGCCTCAAATACCTCTTTTGCCCCACCTCCCACACATGCAGTGACCTCACCTAGCATAACTAGTGCCTCCAGAGATGTAACCTCTCTTATCGTCACTCAATGCCTAGGTTTACCTCCACTGTACCCGCACCTTACCATACCCATCTGTACATTATGCCTTGAATCTAATCTACCACGCCCAAAAATCTGCTCCTTTTATTCTCTGTCCCCAACTCACTAGACGGACGGTTTTCATAGCCTTTAGCCGTACCCTCATCCTAGTCCTCCTCTGTTCCTCGGGTGATGTAAAGGTTAACCCAGGTACACAGGCGTTTTCATTTGTTGACTTCTGTAACCTTAAAAGCCTTGGTTTCATGAATGTTAACATCAGAAGCCTCCTCCTTAAGTTTGTTTTACTCACCTCTTGAGCACACTCCACCAACACTGATGTCCTAGTCTTGTCTGAATCCTGGCTTAGGAAGGCCACCAACAATTCTGAGATTTCCATCCCTACAACATTTTCCGTCAAGATAGAACTGCCAAAGGGGAAGGAGTTTCCATCTACTGCAGAGATAGCCTGCAAAGTTCTGTCATACTTTCCAGGTCTATGCCCAAACAGTTCGAACTTCTAATTTTAAAAATGAATCTCTCCAGAAATAAGTCTCTCACTGTTGCCATCTGTTATAGACCCCACTCAGCTCCCAGCTGTGCCCTGGACACCATATGTGAATGGATTGCCCCCCATCTATCTTCAGAGTTCGTTCTGTTAGGTGACCTAAACTGGGATATGCTTAACACCCCGGCCGTCCTACAATCTAAGATAGATGCCCTCAATCTCACACAAATTATCAAGGAACCCACCAGGTAAAACCTTTTTCAATGTTTTACACATCTGACCTTGAAAAACCTCTCTGGTCTTTGTGGTTGAAGTTGAATCTGTGCTTGAAATGGCATGATATCCAATATTATTGAACACAGAATGAGTCCATGCAACTTATTATAAGATTTGTTAAGCACATTTCTACTCCTAAACTTATTTAGGCTTGCCATGACAAAAGGGTTGAATAGTTATTGACTGAAGACATTTCAACTCTTCATTTTTAATTAAATTCAAAAATGTCAACAACAAAAGAAATCCACGTTGACCTTATGGAGTATTGTGTGTAGATCAGTGACACAAAATCTAAATGTATTCAATTGTAAACGCTGGCTGTAACACAACTACATGTGGAAAACGTCAAACGTCAAACGACAGGGACAGACAGAGACACACGGAACTCCAACACAACATGGGAAATATGAACAAAGGAAAACATTAACAGAATGAAATAAACAGAGCTTTTAGCTCGTAAGTGCTACGATGATTATGTGGACCAAAATTATGTTTCACTCTGGTAAGCTAGACTCAGGTAAATAACCTCATTTATTTGGGGAACAGATTAAACTAAAATACCTTTCCATACAAACATTTTCCTTCCCAAATGGGCATGAACTATAAACAGTAGCTAACAAAGGAGCTAAAGAATAATATAGTAATGTGCAGTATAATGCTTCTGGAAAGCAATTGCAAAAATATATAAGGGAAATAGAACACCTTATTTTTAGACAGTACATGTTCATTACGAGGGCATAAATCCACGTTGTCACACTCCAGATCAGCATACCTGTCAGGTGATGGCAGTCATTGCAGTAAGTCAGACAGTCTTATACAGAACCTCTGATGATAACAGCCTTCAATGGAGAAGCTGGCTAAATGAAATGTGCCCGTAAGTCTGCATGGACATAAATCATTCACATAAATCGTGCATCGCTATCAGTGGAACACTTGTATTTATTTTTTTATTTCACCTTTATTTAACCAGGTAGGCTAGTTGAGAACAAGTTCTCATTTACAACTGCGACCTGGCCAAGATAAAGCATAGCAGTGTGAACAGACAACACAGAGTTACACATGGAGTAAACAATTAACAAGTCAATAACACAGTAGAAAAAAAGAGAGTCTATATACATTGTGTGCAAAAAGCATGAGGAGGTAGGCGAATAATTACAATTTTGCAGATTAACACTGGAGTGATAAATGATCAGATGGTCATGTACAGGTAGAGATATTGGTTTGCAAAAGAGCAGAAAAGTAAATAAATAAAAACAGTATGGGGATGAGGTAGGTAAAATTGGGTGGGCTATTTACCGATAGACTATGTACAGCTGCAGTGATCGGTTAGCTGCTCAGATAGCAGATGTTTGAAGTTGGTGAGGGAGATAAGATTCTCCAACTTCAGCGATTTTTGCAATTCGTTCCAGTCACAGGCAGCAGAGAACTGGAAGGAAAGGCGGCCAAATGAGGTGTTGGCTTTAGGGATGATCAGTGAGATACACCTGAATGAAGGTCATCTCAAGGATATCACCCTCTATCTCCATCAGTCTGCCTGTTCATCAGTTAGTGTAATCTACAATGGTATGTTACTGCTCAAACTGTGTTTGTATATCTGTCTGAGCAATTATTATCTGTCTAGGTCATGGTCTGGTTGTATATGCTATGAGGGCTGATGGATAATGTCTGGTAAGCTACTGACAGATGAGTGCTGTTCTGTCTTACAGCCTTCAACAAAAGACCTGTCTCAGATGTTTAAACGTAGAACTCAAGACAATCCACTTATCATAGTCACTTTTCCCAGAGGCTAAGAAAGCAGCCAGAAAGACCAGCAGTATTGGAAAACTTTAGTACAGCCCCATGTTCTTCCAGGAATGAGATGGATTAAGTGAGTCAGTTACAGGCTTGAGCTGTCATCCTACATGGCTAGCCCCTCTGTCTGGCTGTGGCATAGATGAGCTTCAGTGGGAGGTCCTACAGTCTGTTACAGCATGCTCAGCAGAGGATCACCAATCCTGCAGACACAGATGTTGAATTCCTGTCCGACTAGATGAGCAGGACATTGCACTGCATCAACCAATGGTTGTGTGCCACGTCATTGACTCTTCAGTCGGGCATCAGATTGCTACAGTGCCTTCAGAAAGTATTCACACCCCTTGACCTTTTCCACATTTTGTTGTGCTACAGCCAGCATTTAAAATGGAGTCAATTCAGATTTTTTTTCACTGACCTACACATAATACTCCATAATTTCAAGGTGGAATTTGGTTTTCCAAAATCTTTGCAAATGTCTTGAGACAATAAGTATTCCAACCCTTTGTTATGGCAAGCCTAAATAAGTTCAGGAGTAAAAATGTGTTTAACAAATCACATAATGCTTGTAATCATTAAGAACTGTGGAGTTTTTCAGGATAAAAAAGAAACGAAATGGAGCTAAGCACAGGTAAAATCTTAGAGGAAAACCTGGTTCAGTCTGTTTTCCACCAGACACTGGGAGATTAATTCACCTTTCAGCAGGACCTTAACATAAATCACAAGGCCAAATCACTGGTGTTGCTTACCAAGAAGACAGTGAATGTTCCTGAGTGGCCGAGATACAGTTTTGACTTAAATTTACTTGAAAATCTATGGCAAGATCTGAAAATGGTTGTCTAGCAATGATCAACAACCAATTTGACAGAGTTTGAAGAATTTTGAAACGAATAATGTGCAAATGTTGCACAATCCAGGTGTGGAAAGCTCTTAGAGACATACCCAGAAAGACTCACAGCTGTAATCACTGCCAAAGTTGCTTCTCCAAAGTATTGACTCAGGGGTGTGAATAATTACACTAATGTTCAAAAGTTAAACGTCCTTGCTTTTGAAAGAAAATAACATTTTTGGTCAATTAAAATAACATCAAATTGATCAGAAATACAGTGTAGACATTGTTAATGTTGTAAATGACTATTGTAGCTGGAAATGGCTGATGTTTTATGCAATATCTACATAGGCGTACAGATACCCGTTATCAGCAACCATCACTCCTGTGTTCCAATGGCACGTTGTGTTAGCTAATTCAAGTTTATAATTTTAAAAGACTAATTGATAATTATTAAACCATTTTTCAATTATGTTAGCACAGCTGAAAGCTGTTGTTCTGATTGGGGTATGTCTCTATAACCCTGGTACATCTAGCCCCTGGAAGTTTCGGCCCCTGCCGATTCTTCAAGGCAAAACTGCTCCAGCTCCTTAAAGTTGGACGGGTTCCACTGGTTTACAGCAATCTTTAAGTCATACCACAGATTCTCAATTGGATTGAGGTCTGGGCTTTGACTAGGCCATTCCAAGACATTTAAATGTTTCCCCATAAACCAGTAGTGTTGCTTTATCAGTATGCTTAGGGTCATTGTCCTGCTGGAAGGTGAACCTCCGTCCCAGTCTCAAATATCTGGAAGACTGAAACAGGTTTCCCGCAAGAATTTCTCTGTATTTAGCGCCATGCATTCCTTCAATTCTGACCAGTTTCCCAGTCCCTGCATATGAAAAACATCCCCACAGCATGGGGATGGCGTTCTCGGGGTGATGAGAGGTGTTGGGTTTGAGCCAGACATAGCGTTTTCCTTGATGGCCAAAAATCTAAATTTTAGTCTTATCTGACCAGAGTACCTTCTTCCATATGTTTGGAGAGTCTCCCACATGAACACCAGACGTGTTTGCTTATTTTCTTCTTCAAGCAATGACTTTTTTCTGGCCACTCTTCCATAAAGCCCAGCTCTGTGGAGTGTAGACTGTGGAGTGTAGACTATGTGGAGTGAAGACCCCAGCCACCCCAGTCATAGACTGTTCTCTCTACTTCCGGAGCGCCAAGTCTAGGACCAAAAGGCTTCTCAACAGCTTTTACCCCCAGGCCATAAGGCTCCTGAACAGGTAATCAAATGGCTACCCGGACTATTTGCATTGTGTCGTCCCCCCACAACCCCTCTTTTACACTGCTGCTACTCTCTGTTTATCATATATGCATAGTCACTTAACTATACATTCATGTACATACTACCTCAATTAGCCCGACAAACTGCTGCCCCCGCACATTGGCTACCCAGACTACCTGCATTGTGTCCCACCACCCGCCAACCCCTCTTTTACGCTACTGCTACTCTCTGCTAATCATATATGCATAGTCACTTTAACCATACCTACATGTACATACTACCTCAATTAGCTTGACTAACCGGTGCCTGTATATAGCCTCGCTACTGTTATAGCCTCGCTATTATATATAGCCTCGCTACTGTATATAGCCTCGCTACTGTTATAGCCTCTACTATATATAGTCTCGCTACTGTATATAGCCTCGATACTGTATATAGCCTCGCTACTGTATATAGCCTCTCTACTGTATATAGCCTCGCTACTGTATATAGCCTCTCTACTGTATATAGTCTCGCTACTGTATATAGCCTCACTACTGTATATAGCCTTGCTACTGTATATAGCCTTGCTACTGTATATAGCCTCACTAGTGTATTTAGCCTCGCTACTGTATATAGCCTCGCTACTGTATATAGCCTCTCTACTGTATATAGCCTCACTACTGTATATAGCCTCGCTACTGTACATAGCCTCACTACTGTATATAGCCTCGCTACTGTATATAGCCTCTCTACTGTACATAGCCTCACTACTGTATATAGCCTCGCTACTTTTATAGCCTCGCTACTGTATATAGCCTCTCTACTGTATATAGCCTCGCTACTGTATATAGCCTCGCTACTGTATATAGCCTCTCTACTGTATATAGCCTCGCTACTGTATATAGCCTCTCTACTGTATATAGCCTCGCTACTGTATATAGCCTCGCTACTGTATATAGCCTCTCTACTGTATATAGCCTCACTACTATATATAGCCTCACTACTGTACATAGCCTTGCTACTGTATATAGTCTCTCTACTGTATATAGCCTCTCTACTGTATATAGCTTCTCTACTGTATATAGCCTCACTACTGTATATAGCCTCTCTACTGTTATTTTTCACTGTCATTTTACTGTTTTAAAAAAATCTTTACTTCTCTATTGTTCACCTAATACCTATTTTTTACTTAAAAATTGCACTGTTGGTTAGGGCCTGTAAGTGAGCATTTTACTTTAAGGTCTACACCTGTTGTGTTCAGCGCACGTGACAAATACACTTTTTGATTTTATTTGTATGGCTTAAAGCGGTCCTATGGACAGATACTTCAATCTCCGCTTTTTTTCTGGCCACTCTTCCATAAAGCCAAGCTCTATGGAGTGTATGGCTTAAAGTGGTCCTATGGACAGATGCTCTAATCTCCGCTGTGGAGCTTCAGGGTTATCTTTGGTCTCTTAGTTGCCTCTCTGATTAATGCCTTCCTTGCCTGGTACATGAGTTTTGGTGGGCAGCCCTCTCTTGGCAGGTTTGTTGTGGTGTCATATTCTTTCCATTTTTTAATAATGGATTTAATCATGCTCTGTGGGATGTTCAAAGTTTCAGATATTTTTTATAACCCAAACCTGATCTGTACTTCTTCACAACTTCATCCCTGACCTGTTTGGAGAGCTCCTTGGTCTTCATGGTGCCGCTTGCTTGGTGGACTCCGGGCGCCTTTCAGAACAGATGTACATATTTTGAGATCATGTGACAGATCATGTGACACTTAGACTGCACACAGTTAGAATTTATTGAACTAATGATGTGACTTCTGAAGGTAATTGGTTGCACCAGATCTTATTTAGGGGCTTCATAGCAAAGGGGGTGAATACATATACATGCACCACTTTTCAGTTTTTTATTTTTGAGAATTGTTTTTAAACAAGTACATTTTTTCATTTCACTTCAACAATTTGGACTATTTTGTGTATTTTGTCAATTTAAATGACAGGTTGTAAAGCAACAAAATAGGAAAAACACCAAGGGGGATGAATGCTTTTGCAAGGCTCTGTAGGAGGGATGGTTGCTGATAATATGTTGATATATTCCATAAAAAAATCTGCCGTTTCCAGCTACAACATAAAACATTACTACACTGTATTTCTCATCAATTTGATGTTGATGGACAAGAAATGTGCTTTTCTTTCAAAAACAAGGACATTTCTAAGTGACCCCAAACTTTTGATGAGTTTTCTGTTTTTCATTTTTTATACATTTGCAAAAATTTCTAAAAACATGTTTTCACTTTGTATTTATGGGTTATTGTGAGTAGATTCAATTTTGAATTCAGGCAAAATGTGGAATAAATCTTGAAGAATTTGTTCTTAACTGACTTGCCTAGTTAAATAAATTAAAAAATGAATACATCCCAGAGCTGATGAACTTAGACTGAGTCCTACCCCTATGGGCACTGGTCAAAACAAGTACACTACATAGGGTGCCATTTAGGTCTAAGTTCATCAGCTCTGGAGTGTATTCATTTTTTATTTGATTTAACTAGGCAAGTCAGTTAAGAACAAATTCTTATTTACAATGATGCCTACCCAGGAGCAGTGGGTTAACTGCCTTGTTCAGGGGCAGAACAACAGATTTGAACCTTGTCAGGCTGGGGATTCGATCCAGCAACCTTTCGGTTACTGGCCCAAAGCTCTAACTACTAGGCTACCTGCCGCCACAAAGCACATATAGAGATCTAAACAGTAGAATCATCCCAATCATCTTTGACAATGACAGAACAGAACGTTCCTGCAGCACTTTTACCCAGTTGACCTGATTATGGCTGGCCTATGATTGGGCAACAGCTGCTGGAATAGTGGGGATAAGGTGCAGAAACTGTAACAGTGGGGTTTATAGTTGTGATATGGGTGTAGGGTATAGTAACACTGGGGTTTATAGATGAGATATGGGTGTTGGGTGCAGTAACACTGGGGTTTATAGATGAGATATTGGAGTAGGGTGCAGTAACACTGGGGTTTGTAGATGAGATATGGGTGTAGGGTGCAGTAACACTGGGGTTTATAGATGAGATATGGGTGTTGGGTGCAGTAACACTGGGGTTTATAGATGAGATATTGGAGTAGGGTGCAGTAACACTGGGGTTTGTAGATGAGATATGGGTGTCGGGTGCAGTAACACTGGGGTTTATAGATGAGATATGGGTGTAGGGTGCAGTAACACTAGGGTTTATAGATGAGATATGGGTGTAGGGTGCAGTAACACTGGGGTTTATAGATGAGATATGGGTGTCGGGTGCAGGAACACTGGGGTTTATAGATGAGATATGGGTGTAGGGTGCAGTAACACTGGGGTTTATAGATGAGATATGGGTGTAGGGTGCAGTAACACTGTGGTTTATAGATGAGATATGGGTGTAGGGTGCAGTAACACTGGGGTTTATAGATGAGATATGGGTGTAGGGTGCAGTAACACTGGGGTTTATAGATGAGATATGGGTGTCGGGTGCAGTAACACTGGGGTTTATAGATGAGATATGGGTGTAGGGTGCAGTAACACTGGGGTTTATAGATGAGATATGGGTGTAGGGTGCAGTAACACTGGGGTTTATAGATGAGATATGGGTGTAGGGTGCAGTAACACTGGGGTTTATAGATGAGATATGGGTGTAGGGTGCAGTAACACTGGGGTTTATAGATGAGATATGGGTGTAGGGTGCAGTAACACTTGGGTTATAGATGAGATATGAGTGTCGGGTGCATTAACACTGGGGTTTATAGATGAGATATGGGAGTATGAAACACTAGGGTGCAGTAACACTGGGGTTTGTAGATGAGATATGGGAGTAGGGTGCAGTAACACTGGGGTTTATAGATGAGATATGGGTGTAGGGTATAGTAACACAGGGGTTTATAGATGAGATATGGGTGTAGGGTGCAGTAACACTGGGGTTTATAGATGAGATATGGGTGTAGGGTGCAGTAACACTGGGGTTTATAGATGAGATATGGGTGTAGGGTATAGTAACACTGGGGTTTATAGATGAGATATGGGTGTAGGGTGCATTGACACTGGGGTTTATAGATGAGATATGGGAGTAGGGTGAAGTAACACAGGGGTTTATATGATGAGAGGAGATATGGGTGTAGGGTGCATTGACACTGGGGTTTATAGATGAGATATGGGAGTAGGGTGCAGTGCAGTAACACTGGGGTTTATAGATGAGATATGGGAGTAGGGTGCAGTAACACTGGGGTTTATAGATGAGATATGGGTGTAGGGTGCAGTAACACTGGGGTTTATAGATGAGATATGGGTGTAGGGTATAGTAACACTGGGGTTTATAGATGAGATATGGGTGTAGGGTGCATTGACACTGGGGTTTATAGATGAAATATGGGAGTAGGGTGAAGTAACACTGTGGTTTATAGATGAGATATGGGTGTAGGGTATTGTAACACTGGGGTTTGTAGATGAGATATGGTAGTAGGGTGCAGTAACACTGGGGTTTATAGATGAGATATGGGAGTAGGCTGCAGTAACACTGGGGTTTATAGATGAGATATGGGAGTAGGGTGCAGTAACACTGGGGTTTCTAGATGAGATATGGGTGTAGGGTGCAGTAACACTGGGGTTTATAGATGAGATATGGGTGTAGGGTGCAGTAACACTGGGGTTTATAGATGAGATATGGGTGTCGGGTGCATTAACACTGGGGTTTATAGATGAGATATGGGAGTAGGGTGCAGTAACACTGGGGTTTAGAATGATGAGAGGAGATATGGGTGTAGAGTGCATTGACACTGGGGATTATAGATGAGATATGGGAGTAGGGTGCAGGAACACTGGGGTTTATATGATGAGAGGAGATATGGGTGTAGGGTGCATTGACACTGTGGATTATATTTGAGAAATGGGAGTAGGGTGAAGTAACACTGGGGTTTATAGATGAGATATGGGTTTCGGGTATAGTAACACTGGGGTTTATAGATGAGATATGGGAGTAGGGTGCAGTAACACTGGGGTTTGTAGATGAGATATGGGTGTCGGGTGCAGTAACACTGGGGTTTATAGATGAGATATGGGTGTAGGGTGCAGTAACACTGGGGTTTATAGATGAGATATGGGTGTAGGGTGCAGTAACACTGGGGTTTGTAGATGAGATATGGGTGTCGGGTGCAGTAACACTGGGGTTTATAGATGAGATATGGGTGTAGGGTGCAGTAACACTGGGGTTTATAGATGAGATATGGGTGTAGGGTGCAGAAACACTGGGTTTATAGATGAGATATGGGTGTAGGGTGCAGTAACACTGGGGTTTATAGATGAGATATGGGTGTAGGGTGCAGTAACACTGGGGTTTATAGATGAGATATGGGTGTAGGGTGCAGTAACACTGGGGTTTATAGATGAGATATGGAAGTAGGGTGCAGTAACACTGGGGTTTATAGATGAGATATGGGTGTAGGGTGCAGTAACACTGGGGTTTATAGATGAGATATGGGAGTAGGGTGCAGTAACACTGGGGTTTATAGATGAGATATGGGAGTAGGGTGCAGTAACACTGGGGTTTATAGATGAGATATGGGAGTAGGGTGCAGTAACACTGGGGTTTATAGATGAGATATGGGTGTCGGGTATACTAACAAAGGGGTTTGTAGAGAGAGATATGGGAGTAGGGTGCAGTAACACTGGGGTTTCTAGATGAGATATGGGTGTAGGGTATAGTAACACTGGGGTTTGTAGATGAGATATGGGTGTCGGGTATAGTAACACTGGGGTTTATAGATGAGATATGGGAGTAGGGTGCAGTAACACTTGGGTTTATAGATGAGATATGAGTGTCGGGTGCATTAACACTGGGGTTTATAGATGAGATATGGGAGTAGGGTGCAGTAACACTGGGGTTTGTAGATGAGATATGGGAGTAGGGTGCAGTAACACTGGGGTTTATAGATGAGATATGGGTGTAGGGTATAGTAACACAGGGGTTTATAGATGAGATATGGGTGTAGGGTGCAGTAACACTGGGGTTTATAGATGAGATATGGGTGTAGGGTATAGTAACACTGGGGTTTATAGATGAGATATGGGTGTTGGGTGCAGTAACACTGGGGTTTATAGATGAGATATGGGAGTAGGGTGCAGTAACACTGGGGTTTGTAGATGAGATATGGGTGTCGGGTGCAGTAACACTGGGGTTTATAGATGAGATATGGGTGTAGGGTGCAGTAACACTTGGGTTTATAGATGAGATATGAGTGTCGGGTGCATTAACACTGGGGTTTGTAGATGAGATATGGGAGTAGGGTGCAGTAACACTGGGGTTTATAGATGAGATATGGGTGTAGGGTATAGTAACACAGGGGTTTATAGATGAGATATGGGTGTAGGGTGCAGTAACACTGGGGTTTATAGATGAGATATGGGTGTAGGGTGCAGTAACACTGGGGTTTATAGATGAGATATGGGTGTAGGGTATAGTAACACTGGGGTTTATAGATGAGATATGGGTGTAGGGTGCATTGACACTGGGGTTTATAGATGAGATATGGGAGTAGGGTGAAGTAACACAGGGGTTTATATGATGAGAGGAGATATGGGTGTAGGGTGCATTGACACTGGGGTTTATAGATGAGATATGGGAGTAGGGTGCAGTGCAGTAACACTGGGGTTTATAGATGAGATATGGGAGTAGGGTGCAGTAACACTGGGGTTTATAGATGAGATATGGGTGTAGGGTGCAGTAACACTGGGGTTTATAGATGAGATATGGGTGTAGGGTATAGTAACACTGGGGTTTATAGATGAGATATGGGTGTAGGGTGCATTGACACTGGGGTTTATAGATGAAATATGGGAGTAGGGTGAAGTAACACTGTGGTTTATAGATGAGATATGGGTGTAGGGTATTGTAACACTGGGGTTTGTAGATGAGATATGGTAGTAGGGTGCAGTAACACTGGGGTTTATAGATGAGATATGGGAGTAGGCTGCAGTAACACTGGGGTTTATAGATGAGATATGGGAGTAGGGTGCAGTAACACTGGGGTTTCTAGATGAGATATGGGTGTAGGGTGCAGTAACACTGGGGTTTATAGATGAGATATGGGTGTAGGGTGCAGTAACACTGGGGTTTATAGATGAGATATGGGTGTCGGGTGCATTAACACTGGGGTTTATAGATGAGATATGGGAGTAGGGTGCAGTAACACTGGGGTTTAGAATGATGAGAGGAGATATGGGTGTAGAGTGCATTGACACTTGGGATTATAGATGAGATATGGGAGTAGGGTGCAGGAACACTGGGGTTTATATGATGAGAGGAGATATGGGTGTAGGGTGCATTGACACTGTGGATTATATTTGAGAAATGGGAGTAGGGTGCAGTAACACTGGGGTTTATAGATGAGATATGGGTTTATAGGGATATAGTAACACTGGGGTTTATAGATGAGATATGGGAGTAGGGTGCAGTAACACTGGGGTTTGTAGATGAGATATGGGTGTAGGGTGCAGTAACACTGGGGTTTATAGATGAGATATGGGTGTAGGGTGCAGTAACACTGGGGTTTATAGATGAGATATGGGTGTAGGGTGCAGTAACACTGGGGTTTATAGATGAGATATGGGAGTAGGGTGCAGTAACACTGGGGTTTATAGATGAGATATGGGTGTCGGGTATACTAACACTGGGGTTTTATAGATGAGATATGGGAGTAGGGTGCAGTAACACTGGGGTTTCTAGATGAGATATGGGTGTAGGGTATAGTAACACTGGGGTTTGTAGATGAGATATGGGTGTCGGGTATAGTAACACTGGGGTTTATAGATGAGATATGGGATATGGGTAGGGTGCAGTAACACTTGGGTTTATAGATGAGATATGAGTGTCGGGTGCATTAACACTGGGGTTTATAGATGAGATATGGGAGTAGGGTGCAGTAACACTGGGGTTTGTAGATGAGATATGGGAGTAGGGTGCAGTAACACTGGGGTTTATAGATGAGATATGGGTGTAGGGTATAGTAACACAGGGGTTTATAGATGAGATATGGGTGTAGGGTGCAGTAACACTGGGGTTTATAGATGAGATATGGGTGTAGGGTATAGTAACACTGGGGTTTATAGATGAGATATGGGTGTTGGGTGCAGTAACACTGGGGTTTATAGATGAGATATGGGAGTAGGTTGCAGTAACACTGGGGTTTGTAAATGAGATATGGGTGTCGGGTGCAGTAACACTGGGGTTTATAGATGAGATATGGGTGTAGGGTGCAGTAACACTTGGGTTTATAGATGAGATATGAGTGTCGGGTGCATTAACACTGGGGATTATAGATGAGATATGGGAGTAGGGTGCAGTAACACTGGGGTTTGTAGATGAGATATGGGTGTAGGGTATTGTAACACTGGGGTTTATAGATGAGATATGGGAGTAGGGTGCAGTAACACTGGGGTTTATAGATGAGATATGGGTGTAGGGTGCAGTAACACTGGGGTTTCTAGATGAGATATGTGTGTAGGGTATAGTAACACTGGGGTTTGTAGATGAGATATGGGTGTCGGGTGCAGTAACACTGGGGTTTATAGATGAGATATGGTAGTAGGGTGAAGTAACACAGGGGTTTATATGATGAGAGGAGATATGGGTGTAGGGTGCATTGACACTGGGGTTTATAGATGAGATATGGGAGTAGGGTGCAGTGCAGTAACACTGGGGTTTATAGATGAGATATGGGAGTAGGGTGCAGTAACACTGGGGTTTATAGATGAGATATGGGGGTGCAGTAACACTGTTTATAGATGAGATATGGGTGTAGGGTGCAGTAACACTGGGGTTTATAGATGAGATATGGGTGTAGGGTGCATTGACACTGGGGTTTATAGATGAAATATGGGAGTAGGGTGAAGTAACACTGTGGTTTATAGATGAGATATGGGTGTAGGGTATTGTAACACTGGGGTTTGTAGATGAGATATGGTAGTAGGGTGCAGTAACACTGGGGTTTATAGATGAGATATGGGAGTAGGCTGCAGTAACACTGGGGTTTATAGATGAGATATGGGAGTAGGGTGCAGTAACACTGGGGTTTCTAGATGAGATATGGGTGTAGGGTGCAGTAACACTGGGGTTTATAGATGAGATATGGGTGTAGGGTGCAGTAACACTGGGGTTTATAGATGAGATATGGGTGTCGGGTGCATTAACACTGGGGTTTATAGATGAGATATGGGAGTAGGGTGCAGTAACACTGGGGTTTAGAATGATGAGAGGAGATATGGGTGTAGAGTGCATTGACACTGGGGATTATAGATGAGATATGGGAGTAGGGTGCAGGAACACTGGGGTTTATATGATGAGAGGAGATATGGGTGTAGGGTGCATTGACACTGTGGATTATATTTGAGAAATGGGAGTAGGGTGCAGTAACACTGGGGTTTATAGATGAGATATGGGTTTCGGGTATAGTAACACTGGGGTTTATAGATGAGATATGGGAGTAGGGTGCAGTAACACTGGGGTTTGTAGATGAGATATGGGTGTCGGGTGCAGTAACACTGGGGTTTATAGATGAGATATGGGTGTAGGGTGCAGTAACACTGGGGTTTATAGATGAGATATGGGTGTAGGGTGCAGTAACACTGGGGTTTATAGATGAGATATGGGTGTCGGGTGCAGTAACACTGGGGTTTATAGATGAGATATGGGTGTAGGGTGCAGTAACACTGGGGTTTATAGATGAGATATGGGTGTAGGGTGCAGTAACACTGGGGTTTATAGATGAGATATGGGAGTAGGGTGCAGTAACACTGGGGTTTATAGATGAGATATGGGAGTAGGGTGCAGTAACACTGGGGTTTATAGATGAGATATGGGAGTAGGGTGCAGTAACACTGGGGTTTATAGATGAGATATGGGTGTCGGGTATAGTAACACTGGGGTTTGTAGATGAGATATGGGAGTAGGGTGCAGTAACACTGGGGTTTCTAGATGAGATATGGGTGTAGGGTATAGTAACACTGGGGTTTGTAGATGAGATATGGGTGTCGGGTATAGTAACACTGGGGTTTATAGATGAGATATGGGAGTAGGGTGCAGTAACACTTGGGTTTATAGATGAGATATGGGAGTAGGCTGCAGTAACACTGGGGTTTATAGATGAGATATGGGAGTAGGGTGCAGTAACACTGGGGTTTCTAGATGAGATATGGGTGTAGGGTGCAGTAACACTGGGGTTTATAGATGAGATATGGGTGTAGGGTGCAGTAACACTGGGGTTTATAGATGAGATATGGGTGTCGGGTGCATTAACACTGGGGTTTATAGATGAGATATGGGAGTAGGGTGCAGTAACACTGGGGTTTAGAATGATGAGAGGAGATATGGGTGTAGAGTGCATTGACACTGGGGATTATAGATGAGATATGGGAGTAGGGTGCAGGAACACTGGGGTTTATATGATGAGAGGAGATATGGGTGTAGGGTGCATTGACACTGTGGATTATATTTGAGAAATGGGAGTAGGGTGCAGTAACACTGGGGTTTATAGATGAGATATGGGTTTCGGGTATAGTAACACTGGGGTTTATAGATGAGATATGGGAGTAGGGTGCAGTAACACTGGGGTTTGTAGATGAGATATGGGTGTCGGGTGCAGTAACACTGGGGTTTATAGATGAGATATGGGTGTAGGGTGCAGTAACACTGGGGTTTATAGATGAGATATGGGTGTAGGGTGCAGTAACACTGGGGTTTATAGATGAGATATGGGTGTAGGGTGCAGTAACACTGGGGTTTATAGATGAGATATGGGTGTAGGGTGCAGTAACACTGGGGTTTATAGATGAGATATGGGTGTAGGGTGCAGTAACACTGGGGTTTATAGATGAGATATGGGTGTAGGGTGCAGTAACACTGGGGTTTATAGATGAGATATGGAAGTAGGGTGCAGTAACACTGGGGTTTATAGATGAGATATGGGTGTAGGGTGCAGTAACACTGGGGTTTATAGATGAGATATGGGAGTAGGGTGCAGTAACACTGGGGTTTATAGATGAGATATGGGAGTAGGGTGCAGTAACACTGGGGTTTATAGATGAGATATGGGAGTAGGGTGCAGTAACACTGGGGTTTATAGATGAGATATGGGTGTCGGGTATAGTAACAAAGGGGGTTTGTAGATGAGATATGGGAGTAGGGTGCAGTAACACTGGGGTTTCTAGATGAGATATGGGTGTAGGGTATAGTAACACTGGGGTTTGTAGATGAGATATGGGTGTCGGGTATAGTAACACTGGGGTTTATAGATGAGATATGGGAGTAGGGTGCAGTAACACTTGGGTTTATAGATGAGATATGAGTGTCGGGTGCATTAACACTGGGGTTTATAGATGAGATATGGGAGTAGGGTGCAGTAACACTGGGGTTTGTAGATGAGATATGGGAGTAGGGTGCAGTAACACTGGGGTTTATAGATGAGATATGGGTGTAGGGTATAGTAACACAGGGGTTTATAGATGAGATATGGGAGTAGGGTGCAGTAACACTGGGGTTTAGAATGATGAGAGGAGATATGGGTGTAGAGTGCATTGACACTTGGGATTATAGATGAGATATGGGAGTAGGGTGCAGGAACACTGGGGTTTATATGATGAGAGGAGATATGGGTGTAGGGTGCATTGACACTGGGGATTATATTTGAGAAATGGGAGTAGGGTGCAGTAACACTGGGGTTTATAGATGAGATATGGGTGTAGGGTGCAGTAACACTGGGGTTTATAGATGAGATATGGGTGTAGGGTGCAGTAACACTGGGGTTTATAGATGAGATATGGGTGTAGGGTGCAGTAACACTGGGGTTTATAGATGAGATATGGGTGTAGGGTGCAGTAACACTGGGGTTTATAGATGAGATATGGGAGTAGGGTGCAGTAACACTGGGGTTTATAGATGAGATATGGGTGTAGGGTGCAGTAACACTGGGGTTTATAGATGAGATATGGGAGTAGGGTGCAGTAACACTGGGGTTTATAGATGAGATATGGGAGTAGGGTGCAGTAACACTGGGGTTTATAGATGAGATATGGGTGTCGGGTATAGTAACACTGGGGTTTGTAGATGAGATATGGGAGTAGGGTGCAGTAACACTGGGGTTTCTAGATGAGATATGGGTGTAGGGTATAGTAACACTGGGGTTTGTAGATGAGATATGGGTGTCGGGTATAGTAACACTGGGGTTTATAGATGAGATATGGGAGTAGGGTGCAGTAACACTTGGGTTTATAGATGAGATATGAGTGTCGGGTGCATTAACACTGGGGTTTATAGATGAGTTATGGGAGTAGGGTGCAGTAACACTGGGGTTTGTAGATGAGATATGGGAGTAGGGTGCAGTAACACTGGGGTTTATAGATGAGATATGGGTGTAGGGTATATTGTAACACAGGGGTTTATAGATGAGATATGGGTGTAGGGTGCAGTAACACTGGGGTTTATAGATGAGATATGGGTGTAGGGTGCAGTAACACTGGGGTTTATAGATGAGATATGGGTGTAGGGTATAGTAACACTGGGGTTTATAGATGAGATATGGGTGTAGGGTGCATTGACACTGGGGTTTATAGATGAGATATGGGAGTAGGGTGAAGTAACACAGGGGTTTATATGATGAGAGGAGATATGGGTGTAGGGTGCATTGACACTGGGGTTTATTGATGAGATATGGGAGTAGGGTGCAGTAACACTGGGGTTTATAGATGAGATATGGGTTTCGGGTATAGTAACACTGGGGTTTATAGATGAGATATGGGAGTAGGGTGCAGTAACACTGGGGTTTCTAGATGAGATATGGGTGTAGGGTGCAGTAACACTGGGGTTTATAGATGAGATTTGGGTGTAGGGTGCAGTAACACTGGGGTTTATAGATGAGATATGGGTGTAGGGTGCAGTAACACTGGGGTTTATAGATGAGATATGGGAGTAGGGTGCAGTAACACTGGGGTTTATAGATGAGATATGGGAGTAGGGTGCAGTAACACTGGGGTTTATAGATGAGATATGGGTGTAGGGTGCAGTAACACTGGGGTTTATAGATGAGATATGGGAGTAGGGTGCAGTAACACTGGGGTTTATAGATGAGATATGGGAGTAGGGTGCAGTAACACTGGGGTTTATAGATGAGATATGGGAGTAGGGTGCAGTAACACTGGGGTTTATAGATGAGATATGGGTGTCGGGTATAGTAACACTGGGGTTTGTAGATGAGATATGGGAGTAGGGTGCAGTAACACTGGGGTTTCTAGATGAGATATGGGTGTAGGGTATAGTAACACTGGGGTTTGTAGATGAGATATGGGTGTCGGGTATAGTAACACTGGGGTTTATAGATGAGATATGGGAGTAGGGTGCAGTAACACTTGGGTTTATAGATGAGATATGAGTGTCGGGTGCATTAACACTGGGGTTTATAGATGAGATATGGGAGTAGGGTGCAGTAACACTGGGGTTTGTAGATGAGATATGGGAGTAGGGTGCAGTAACACTGGGGTTTATAGATGAGATATGGGTGTAGGGTATATTGTAACACAGGGGTTTATAGATGAGATATGGGTGTAGGGTGCAGTAACACTGGGGTTTATAGATGAGATATGGGTGTAGGGTGCAGTAACACTGGGGTTTATAGATGAGATATGGGTGTAGGGTATAGTAACACTGGGGTTTATAGATGAGATATGGGTGTAGGGTGCATTGACACTGGGGTTTATAGATGAGATATGGGAGTAGGGTGAAGTAACACAGGGGTTTATATGATGAGAGGAGATATGGGTGTAGGGTGCATTGACACTGGGGTTTATAGATGAGATATGGGAGTAGGGTGCAGTGCAGTAACACTGTGGTTTATAGATGAGATATGGGTGTAGGGTATAGTAACACTGGGGTTTATAGATGAGATATGGGTGTAGGGTGCATTGACACTGGGGTTTATAGATGAGATATGGGAGTAGGGTGAAGTAACACTGTGGTTTATAGATGAGATATGGGTGTAGGGTATTGTAACACTGGGGTTTGTAGATGAGATATGGGAGTAGGGTGCAGTAACACTGGGGTTTATAGTTGAGATATGGGAGTAGGCTGCAGTAACACTGGGGTTTATAGATGAGATATGGGTGTAGGGTGCAGTAACACTGGGGTTTATAGATGAGATATGGGTGTAGGGTGCAGTAACACTGGGGTTTATAGATGAGATATGGGTGTCGGGTGCATTAACACTGGGGTTTATAGATGAGATATGGGAGTAGGGTGCAGTAACACTGGGGTTTAGAATGATGAGAGGAGATATGGGTGTAGAGTGCATTGACACTGGGGATTATAGATGAGATATGGGAGTAGGGTGCAGGAACACTGGGGTTTATATGATGAGAGGAGATATGGGTGTAGGGTGCATTGACACTGGGGATTATATTTGAGAAATGGGAGTAGGGTGCAGTAACACTGGGGTTTATAGATGAGATATGGGTTTCGGGTACAGTAACACTGGGGTTTGTAGATGAGATATGGGAGTAGGGTGCATTAACACTGGGGTTTATAGATGAGATATGGGAGTAGGGTGCAGTAACACTGGGGTTTATAGATGAGATATGGGAGTAGGGTGCAGTAACACTGGGGTTTTATAGATGAGATATGGTGTAGGGTGCAGTAACACTGGGGTTTGTAGATGAGATATGGGTGTCGGGTGCAGTAACACTGGGGTTTATAGATGAGATATGGGAGTAGGGTGCAGTAACACTGGGGTTTCTAGATGAGATATGGGTGTAGGGTGCAGTAACACTGGGGTTTCTAGATGAGATATGGGTGTAGGGTATAGTAACACTGGGGTTTGTAGATGAGATATGGGTGTCGGGTGCAGTAACACTGGGGTTTATAGATGAGATATGGGTGTAGGGTGCAGTAATACTGGGGTTTATAGATGAGATATGGGAGTAGGGTGAAGTAACACAGGGGTTTATATGATGAGAGGAGATATGGGTGTAGGGTGCATTGACACTGGGGTTTATAGATGAGATATGGGAGTAGGGTGCAGTGCAGTAACACTGGGGTTTATAGATGAGATATGGGAGTAGGGTGCAGTAACACTGGGGTTTATAGATGAGATATGGGTGTAGGGTGCAGTAACACTGGGGTTTATAGATGAGATATGGGTGTAGGGTATAGTAACACTGGGGTTTATAGATGAGATATGGGTGTAGGGTGCATTGACACTGGGGTTTATAGATGAGATATGGGAGTAGGGTGAAGTAACACTGTGGTTTATAGATGAGATATGGGTGTAGGGTATTGTAACACTGGGGTTTGTAGATGAGATATGGGAGTAGGGTGCAGTAACACTGGGGTTTATAGATGAGATATGGGTGTAGGGTATATTGTAACACAGGGGTTTATAGATGAGATATGGGTGTAGGGTGCAGTAACACTGGGGTTTATAGATGAGATATGGGTGTAGGGTGCAGTAACACTGGGGTTTATAGATGAGATATGGGTTAGGGTATAGTAACACTGGGGTTTATAGATGAGATATGGGTGTAGGGTGCATTGACACTGGGGTTTATAGATGAGATATGGGAGTAGGGTGAAGTAACACAGGGGTTTATATGATGAGAGGAGATATGGGTGTAGGGTGCATTGACACTGGGGTTTATAGATGAGATATGGGAGTAGGGTGCAGTGCAGTAACACTGGGGTTTATAGATGAGATATGGGTGTAGGGTATAGTAACACTGGGGTTTATAGATGAGATATGGGTGTCGGGTGCATTAACACTGGGGTTTATAGATGAGATATGGGAGTAGGGTGCAGTAACACTGGGGTTTGTAGATGAGATATGGGTGTAGGGTATTGTAACACTGGGGTTTGTAGATGAGATATGGGAGTAGGGTGCAGTAACACTGGGGTTTATAGTTGAGATATGGGAGTAGGCTGCAGTAACACTGGGGTTTATAGATGAGATATGGGAGTAGGGTGCAGTAACACTGGGGTTTCTAGATGAGATATGGGTGTAGGGTGCAGTAACACTGGGGTTTATAGATGAGATATGGGTGTAGGGTGCAGTAACACTGGGGTTTATAGATGAGATATGGGAGTAGGGTGCAGTAACACTGGGGTTTAGAATGATGAGAGGAGATATGGGTGTAGAGTGCATTGACACTGGGGATTATAGATGAGATATGGGAGTAGGGTGCAGGAACACTGGGGTTTATATGATGAGAGGAGATATGGGTGTAGGGTGCATTGACACTGGGGATTATATTTGAGAAATGGGAGTAGGGTGCAGTAACACTGGGGTTTATAGATGAGATATGGGTTTCGGGTATAGTAACACTGGGGTTTGTAGATGAGATATGGGAGTAGGGTGCATTAACACTGGGGTTTATAGATGAGATATGGGAGTAGGGTGCAGTAACACTGGGGTTTATAGATGAGATATGGGAGTAGGGTGCAGTAACACTGGGGTTTATAGATGAGATATGGTGTAGGGTGCAGTAACACTGGGGTTTGTAGATGAGATATGGGTGTCGGGTGCAGTAACACTGGGGTTTATAGATGAGATATGGGAGTAGGGTGCAGTAACACTGGGGTTTATAGATGAGATATGGGAGTAGGGTGCAGTAACACTGGGGTTTCTAGATGAGATATGGGTGTAGGGTGCAGTAACACTGGGGTTTCTAGATGAGATATGGGTGTAGGGTGCAGTAATACTGGGGTTTATAGATGAGATATGGGAGTAGGGTGAAGTAACACAGGGGTTTATATGATGAGAGGAGATATGGGTGTAGGGTGCATTGACACTGGGGTTTATAGATGAGATATGGGAGTAGGGTGCAGTGCAGTAACACTGGGGTTTATAGATGAGATATGGGAGTAGGGTGCAGTAACACTGGGGTTTATAGATGAGATATGGGTGTAGGGTGCAGTAACACTGGGGTTTATAGATGAGATATGGGTGTAGGGTATTGTAACACTGGGGTTTGTAGATGAGATATGGGAGTAGGGTGCATTGACACTGGGGTTTATAGATGAGATATGGGAGTAGGGTGAAGTAACACTGTGGTTTATAGATGAGATATGGGTGTAGGGTATTGTAACACTGGGGTTTGTAGATGAGATATGGGAGTAGGGTGCAGTAACACTGAGGTTTATAGATGAGATATGGGAGTAGGCTGCAGTAACACTGGGGTTTATAGATGAGATATGGGAGTAGGGTGCAGTAACACTGGGGTTTCTAGATGAGATATGGGAGTAGGGTGCAGTAACACTGGGGTTTCTAGATGAGATATGGGAGTAGGGTGCAGTAACACTGGGGTTTATAGATGAGATATGGGAGTAGGCTGCAGTAACACAGGGGTTTATAGATGAGATATGGGAGTAGGGTGCAGTAACACTGGGGTTTCTAGATGAGATATGGGTATAGGGT
Organism: Oncorhynchus tshawytscha; assembly: GCF_018296145.1. Taxonomy (NCBI): domain Eukaryota; kingdom Metazoa; phylum Chordata; class Actinopteri; order Salmoniformes; family Salmonidae; genus Oncorhynchus; species Oncorhynchus tshawytscha. Next base: position 54,432,192 of record NC_056435.1, read on the forward strand.
GCAGTAACACTGGGGTTTATAGATGAGATATGGGTGTAGGGTGCAGTAACACTGGGGTTTATAGATGAGATATGGGTGTAGGGTGCAGTAACACTGGGGTTTATAGATGAGATATGGGTGTAGGGTGCAGTGCAGTAACACTGGGGTTTATAGATGAGATATGGGTGTAGGGTGCAGTAACAGTCAGGGTTATGGAGGGTTGAAAGAAAGGAGAGAGGGAGTGAGTGAGTGAGTGAGTGAGTGAGTGAGTGAGTGAGTGAGTGAGTGGTGGTGAGTGAGTGAGTGAGTGAGTGAGTGAGTGAGAGAAGGGGAGAACCTGAGGGATAAGAGTGAGTGAGTGAGTGAGTGAGTGGTGGTGAGTGAGTGGTGGAGTGAGTGGTGAGTGGTGAGTGAGTGAGTGAGTGAGTGAGTGAGTGAGTGAGTGAGTGAGTGAGTGAGTGAGTGAGTGAGTGAGTGAGTGAGTGAGTGAGAGAGTGAGAGAGGGGGAGAACCTGAGGGATAAGAGAGAGTGAGGGAGAAAAGGGCTGAGGGAAAAAGTTCTCCACATGTGTTCTCCTCATTACCCCGAGCTGCATGCTGCTCATTCTGCAGGAATGTGCTGCTAACGTGTCTGTAACCTCCACCTTCACACACACACACACACACACACACACACACACACACACACACACACACACACACACACACACACACACACACACACACACACACACACACACACACACACACACAACACTTAATAAGACTCCCCATTGCTCTAACCACACAGCTGCTCTGTGCGATACAGCACATCACATAATACAAACCTCAAAGGAATAGTTCACAGAAATTACATAATTACATATTGGTTTTCTTAGCCTGTAAGCAGTCTATGGACAAGATATGAGAGCAAACCATGCTATGGTTTAGTTTCCCGGGCACTGTTTCCAAATGCTAACAAATCCCATTGAAGTCATGAGACCAATGTAATAATTTTCTAACATCTTGTCCAAGTCAAGACCGGGGTACTTATTGTTGGAGCCAAAGCACAGATAGAGAATCTGGCATTTTAATTTACGGGCAATAAAATTAAAACACCAGGTAAAAAACCTAGTCATTATTTTAGATTCTGAACTCAGTTTCGAGTCACACATTAGGAACATGAACAAAATAGCTTTTCACCACCTGAGGAACATTGACAAGGTGCGGCCGTTTCTCTCTCAGGCTGATGCAGAGAGACTCATCCATGCTTTTATTACAAGCAGGCTTGACTACTGTAATGCTGCAGCACGGATACTGACCAAGACCAGTTGGGGAGCATACATTTAATCGGTTTTAAGGTCTCTGCACTGGCTGCCTGTGAGTTTTACAATTCATTTTAAGATTATTCTGTTTGTTTTTAAATCAATCCATGATTGTGCACCCCAATACATGTCAGACATGCTTTTAAGTTATGTACCCAGTAGGTCCCTCAGGTCCTCTGGCACTGGCCGTTTAACTATCCCAAAGTCTAGGACCAAGAGGCTGAATGGGAGAGTGCTTTTTTGGTGGTAAGAGTTCTATTTTAAGTTATGATTGACACTTGCTCCAGCCACATACAGAAGCACACATGGGGCACGTGCACACACACACACACACACACACACACACACACACACACACACACACACACACACACACACACACACACACACACACACACACACACACACACACACACACACACACACACACACACACACACACACACACACACACACACACACACACACACACACACACACACACACATAAAAAGTACTAAATTGTCATACTTGAGTAAAAGTAAAGATACCTTAATAGAAAAAGTGAAGTAAAAGTCTAAAAGTTTCTGGTTTTGAATGTGCTTAAAGTGCAGTGGTGGAGAAATGATTCAGTTGTCATACTAAAAGTACAAAGTACAAGTAAATGCAATACATCAAATTCCTTATATTAAGCAAACCAGATGGCACTATTCTTGTACTTTTATTTATTTACGGACAGCCAGGGGCACACTTCAACACTCAGAAATAATTTACAAATGCGGTATTTGTGTTTAGTGAGTACACCATATCAGAGCGGGTAGGGATGACATTGTGTTATATTGATAGGTGCATGAATTGGACCATATTGCATCATGGTCACCTAATCTTCCATTTGGCTCATTCATCCCTCCTCCTCTCCCCTGTAACCATTTCCCAGGTCTTAATTTACAGTTGAAGTCAGAAGTTTACATACACTTAGGTTGGAGTCATTAAAACTAGTTTTTCAACCACACCACAAATTTCTTGTGAACACACTATAGTTTTGGCAATAGTTTTGGCATCTACTTTGTGCATGACACAAGTAATATTCCCAACAATTGTTTACAGAGAGCTTATTTCACTTATAATTGTCACGACTTCTGCCGAATGTACCTTGGTGTGAAAAGTGCAAATCAATCCCAGAACAACAGCAAAGAACCTTGTGAAGATGCTGGAGGAAACAGGTACAAAAGTATCTATATCTACAGTAAAACGAGTCCTATATCGACATAACCTAAAAGTCTGCACAGCAAGGAAGAAGCCACTGCTCCAAAACCGCCATAAAAAAGCCAGACTACGTTTTGCAACTGCACATGGGGACAAATATCGTACTTTTTAGAGAAATGTCCTCTGGTCTGATGAAACAAAAATTGAACTGTTTGGCCATAATGACCATCGTTCTGTTTGGAGGACAAAGGGGTAGGTTTGCAAGCCGAAGAACACCATCCCAACCGTGAAGCACGGGGGTGGCAGCATCATGTTGTGGGGGTGCTTTGCTGCAGGAAGGACTGGTGCACTTCACAAAATAGATGGCATCATGAGCCAGGAAAATTACGTGGATATATTGAAGCAACATCTCAAGACATCAGTCAGGAAGTTAAAGCTTGGTCTCAAATGGGTCTTCCAAATGGACAATGACCCCAAGCATACTTCCAAAGTTGTGGCAAAATGGCTTGTGGACAACAAAGTCAAGGTATTGAAGTGGCCATCACAAAGCCCTGACCTCAATCCTATAGAACATTTGTGGGCAGAACTGAAAAAGTGTGTGCGAGCAAGGAGGCCTACAAACCTGACTCAGTTACACCAGCTCTGTGTCACGACTTCTGCCGAAGTTGGCTCCCCTGCCTGTTCGGGCGGTGCTCGGCGGTCGTCGTCATCGTCCTACTAGCCACTACCGATCCCTTTTTCGTTTGTCTGTTGGTTTTGTCTTATTAGTTTCACCTGTGTGTATTTTAGTTTAATTATTGTCCTTATATGTAGTAGGTTGTCCCGCCCTTGTTTTGTGCGGGATTGTTTTTGTTACTCTGTTGTATGGTGGTTTTCGTGTGGTTATTCTCTGGACTATTTTGGTCCTGTGTTTGGGCTGGTCAATTGTATGCGCCCTGTGTGTTGGCGTGACCGTTTTTGTGCGCCGGAGAATAAATTGACAATCTACTGAACCCTGCTCTCTGCACCTGATTCCACCCACCACTCCTAGTAAATCGTGACACTCTGTCAGGAGGAATGGGCCAAAATTCACCCAACTTATTGTGGGAAGCTTGTGGAAGGCTACTTGAAACGTTTGACCCAAGTTAAACAATTGAAAGGCAATGCTACCAAATACTAATTGAGTGTATGTAACTTCTGACCCACTGGGAATGTGATGAAAGAAATAAAAGCTGAAATAAATAATTCTCTCTACTATTATTCTGACATTTCACATTCTTAAAGTGGTGATCCTAACTGACCTAAAAGTTGGAATGTATACTAGGATTAAATGTCAGGAATTGTGAAAAACGGAGTTTAAATGTGTTTGGCTAAGGTGTCTGTAAACTTCCGACTTCAACTGTAAATTAAAAACGACTTAACAGACACACACATGCACACGCACAGCGCATGGTGAGAAAACATCCTCCAGCACTGGAGATTGTAACAAACTAACTATCTAGTAACCCTAGCTCTAACCCTTTACCTAACTCTTATTCTAAACCTAACCTTGCTTATCAACAGATCATTTGTGGATAGTATGACCATCTGTAGAGCAACTACAGATGGAATATCCGGACTATCCAAGTAGTAAAGTGTGACCGAGATTAACTGTTGATCTCTGCTGTGGAGGGGCAGAGAGAGGGAGTGAGGGTGGGAGGGGAGGGGAGGGGAGGGGGGAGGTAGTGGGAGGGTGTGGGAGGGAGTGGAGGAGAGTGGGAAACACTATGACTTTCAGAGGGAAAAATAGCCAGGGAACCAACCCAATAGGAGGCTTGTCCACTAAGAAGGAGAGAGGGAGGGAGAGGAAGAGAGAGGTAAGGGTAAGAGAAGGGTAAGAGAGACAGAGAGCAGAGAGACAGAAAACTCTCAACTTGATAAAAGAGGGCAGGTACCATTGACAGGTAAGCCAATATTTGTTTCTTTCCTCCAGGGGGGATGCTATTAGATGTGACACGCTCGATAACAGCATGTAAACAGAGCAAGACCAGGAGAGAGTGTGTGTGTGACCAGGAGAGAGTGTGTGACAGTGTGTGAGGTGTATGTGGGACGAGGAATGTGTGTTTGTGTGTCCGTGTCTTGGCAGAGAGGCGGACGTGAACAGAACCTGACAGTGTGTGTTTCTATAGAGATGCTGAATGAGAGTGGTACTGTCCTCTCCTCCCAAAGCGAGTTGCTTCTGCTAAAGTTCTCTCACAAAGCAGATTGTAGAACCCTGCTGCTCTGCGACATTCAGACAAATAGCGACACACCTATCCATTTCGTTCAGCTAAACATGCTGCTTTCTTGTTGCTAGTTGATGGAAGGGTAGTACTGGGTGACTGAACTGAATGACTGAACTGAAAGTGAAGTTATTTTTCACAGTCAGACTTAGGAAAACATTGCTTTGCGGTGTTTGGCTATATCACGCTACCCTCTACAGCTCTAAGCCTAAAATCAAATAGGGCTTGACAACTGTCCAGGTGTCTGTCAAGACGACTGTCTGTCTGCTAGGATTGGTAGGTCACAATAATATACAGATTTTTGTTGATCAATGTCTTTGAAAAGAGAGGAGAAGCTTTCTGAAATTTCCAGAATCATCTCAGGAATGTTCATTCCTTCATAATGGTCTGTGGTCTGGACTGGTTCTGTTGAATTGGACATCTGTGTTTTTACACAGCAATAAAACTGCCAATTGAATTTATTATTGACAAAAAATGTCCCTGCATGGGAAACATTGTTAAAACGGATCATTGTTGATCATACGACATTATCTGTTGTCTAACACGTGCTATAAAATATCTATATCATTCTGCCAAAACAAAGTTTCTTATTTGACATTTGGCGATATTTCCTTTAGAATGTGGGTCATCCATGAGTTTAGACAGCCAGGCTATATATCTGCCTGCCATCTCAACCAGGCTTAACAGTGCAGACAGTCCAATGATTTTCAAGTCGCCCTTACACTGCCTGGAAGTATTTTTGGGTCATTGTCCTCTTGAAAAACAAATGATAGTCCTACTAGGCGCAAACCAGATGGGATGGTGTATCGCTGCAGGGTGATTCACTTTGGGAACCACACATGTGGAGATCATCCATTCACATACTTTGCATCTCACAAAGACACGGCGGTTGGAAGCAAAAATCTAAAATTTGGACTCATCAGACCAAAGGACAGATTTCCACCGGTCTAATGTCCGTGTTTCTTTGCCCAAGCAAGTCTCGTTTTCTTATTGCTGTCCTTTAGTAGTGGTTTCTTTGCAGCAGTTCAACCATGAATTCCTGATTCATGCAATCTCCTCTGAACAGTTGATGTTGAGATGTGTCTGTTACTTGAACTCTGAAGCATTTATTTGGGCTGCAATCTGAGGTGCAGTTAATACCAATGTCTGGTAACTCAAATGAACTTATCCTCTGCAGCAGAGGTAACTCTGGGTCTTCCTTTCTTGTGGCAGTCCTCATGAGAACCAGTTTCATCATAGTTCTTGATGATTTTTGTGACTGCACTTGAAGAAACTTTAAAAGTTATTGAAGTTTTCCGGATTGACTGACCTTAAATGTCTTAAAGTAATTTCTCTTTGCTTATTTGAGCTGTTCTTTCCATAATATGGACTTGGTATTTTACCAAATAGGGCTGTCTTCTGTATAACCCCCTACCTTGTCACAATACAACCGATTGGCTCAAACGCATTAAGAAGGAAAGAAATTCCACAAATGTACTTTTAACAGGGCACAACTCTTAATTGAAATACATTCCAGGTGACTATCTCATGAAGCTGGTTGAGAGAATGCCAAGAGTGTTCAAAGCTGTCATCAAGGCAAAGGGTGGCTACTTTGAAGAATCTGAAATATAAAACATATTTTGATTTGTTTAACACTTTTCTGGTTATGATTCCATATGACCTCCATATGTGTTATTTTCATAGTTTTGATGTCTTCACTATTATTCTACAATGTAGAAAATAGTAAAAATAAAAAAACGTGGAATGAGAAGATGTGTCCAAACTTTTGACTGGTACTATATATATATATATATATATATATATATATATATATATATATATATATATATATATATATATATATATATATATATATATATATATATATATATATATATATATATATATATATATATATCGGGATGACTAACAACCCTAAGTCACAGACACATAGCTGTGACTATAGTATAGATGTGCAGAACTCTGTCATCTCTCTCTTGTGTCTACCAACAGCCCTAACTCTCTGTCCTGACGTCGTAACATCTGATTATAGCTGTTGGAGTTCTGGACTACTGAGAGAGGAAAAGTGAAATCACACTCTGGGCTGAGTGGCATTGCCAGGAACACGATTAGTTTAGGAGGAAGGGAAGTTCAGAACTGTTTATCCTGGCCTGGACAGACTCTGGCTAGGAGAATAGTTTTGCAATGACTCTCAGCTATTTATCAGACTCAACAGAAGGCTTCTCACAACAAATAAAGGACAGAAAAACACAGTCAATCCCACACTGTTGTAAGATGCTGATCCATAACACCTTGTCTTTTTGTGAGTAGTCACTTGTTGTATCCTGGGGACTCTGTCAATTACTAACTAATGACCAACAACTGGTTTGATGTGGTCTCCTGTATGCTAGGTTGTAAGATTGCCAGAGTGAGAGAGACCAAGGGAAAAGAGAGGAAGACAGAGAGAGACTCAGTGAGCAGACTCAGTGAGCATAGCCAGACTCAGTGAGCATAGCCTTGCTATTGAGAAAGGCCGCCGTAGGCAGACATGGCTCTCAAGAGAAGACAGGCTATGTGCTCACTGCCCACAAAATGAGGTGGAAACTGAGCTGCACTTCCTAACCTCCTGCCTAATGTATGACCATATTTTAGAGACATATATATTTTAGAGACATATTTCCCTCAGATTACACAGATCCACAAAGAATTCGAAAACAAATCCAATTTTGAAAAACTCCCATATCTACTGGGTGAAATTCCACAGTGTGCCATCACAGCAGCAAGATTTGTGACCTGTTGCCACGAGAAAAGGGCAACCAGTGAAGAACACACACCATTGTAAATACAACCCATATCTATGCTTATTTATTTTATCTTGTGTCCTTTACCATTTGTACATTGTTAAAACACTGTATATATATATATATATATATATATATATATATATGACATTTGTAATGTCTTTATTGTTTTGAAACTTCTGTATGTGTGATGTTTACTGTTAATTTTTATTGTTTATTTCACTTTATATATTCACTTTATATATTATCTACCTCACTTGCTTTGGCAATGTTAACAAATGTTTCCCATGCCAATAAAGCCCTTGAATTGAATTGAATTGAGAGAGATGGAGAGAGAGACTTAGGGTCCCCTGTTGGGCTGGGCGTCTCAGAACTCTAGCCCCTCTGACCCCCTCGTTAGGATCCACTCACATTGGACCAAGAGCTGTATTCTACCTGCATCTCAGAAGTTCGATTGCGTGATTGAAAGGCAATGTTCCCGCTTTAAGCTCCCTATTAAAACACCCTTCACCTCTCTCTCTGTCTCTCTCTCTCTCTCTCTCTCTCTCTCTCTCTGTCTCTCTCTCTCTCTCTCTCTCTCTCTCTCTCTCTCTCTCTCTCTCTCTCTCTCTCTCTCTCTCTCTCTCTCTCTCTCTGTCTCTCTCTCTCTCTCTGTCTCTCTCTCTCTCTCTCTCTCTCTCTGTCTCTCTCTCTCTCTCTCTCTCTCTCTCTCTCTGTCTCTCTCTGTCTCTCTGTCTCTCTCTCTCTGTCTCTCTCTCTCTCTGTCTCTCTCTCTCTCTCTCTCTCTCTCTCTCTCTCTCTCTCTCTCTCTCTGTCTCTCTCTCTCTCTCTGTCTCTCTCTGTCTCTCTCTCTCTCTCTCTCTCTCTGTCTCTCTCTCTCTCTCTCTCTCTGTCTCTGTCTCTCTCTCTCTCTCGCTCTCTCTCTCTCTGTTTCTCTCTGTCTCTCTCTCTCTCTCTCTCTCTCTCTCTGTCTCTGTCTCTCTCACTGTCTGTCTCTCTCTCTCTGTCTCTCTCGCTCTCTCTCTCTCTGTCTCTTTCTGTCTCTCTCTCTCTCTCTCTCTCTCTCTCTCTCTCTCTCTCTCTGTCTCTGTCTCTGTCTCTCTCTCTCTCTCTCTCTCTCTCTCTCTCTCTCTCTCTCTCTCTCTCTGTCTCTCTCTCTCTCTCTCTCTCTTATTTTTAACAGCTGTAAAGGAAAAACTAGTGCTTCACCCAGTCATTAATGAGAACCATGTCTGTGTGCTTCGCCTGCACAGGTCACTGCTCTCAACTCAGCCTTTATATAAGCAGATTACCAAACCCCTGCAGAAGGCTAGAGGAAAACATTTACTGTAGTGGCTGCTAGCAAGTAATCCACTTTAAACTGTGATCACTTTTAAGGTTTAATAACGCAATCATAACTCCCATTTAAACTGCATCATAAACTATTTAGAAACAAAGTCATGCCAAATAAAGTGGCATATATATTCTTTACCAAATGACACATTTCCCATAACCCTTTTGCCACAATCTCTTTTTCCTCCCTCCCGTTCTCGGTCTCTGTTTCTCTCTGTCTCTGTCTCTGGGTCTCTGTCTCTGTCTCTCTGTCTCTGGGTCTCTGTCTCTCTGTCTCTGGGTCTCTGTCTGTCTTTCTGTCTATATCTCTCTGTCTCTCTGTCTGTGTCTGGGTCTCTGTCTCTCTGTCTCTGGGTCTCTGTCTGTCTTTCTGTCTCTATCTCTCTGTCGCTCTGTCTTTGTCTTTGTCTCTGTCTCTCGGTCACTCTGTCTCTATCTCTCTGTCGCTCTGTCTTTGTCTCTCTGTCTCTGGGTCTCTGTCTCTCTGTCTCTGGGTCTCTGTCTGTCTTTCTGTCTCTATCTCTCTGTCGCTCTGTCTTTGTCTTTGTCTCTGTCTCTCGGTCACTCTGTCTCTGTCTCTCTGTCTCTGTCACTCTGTCTCTATCTCTCTGTCACTCTGTCTCTGTCTGTCAATTCAATTAATTTCAAAGTGTCTTTGTTGCCATGGGAAACGTGTTTACATTCCCAAAACAACAATGACAAAAACCAACAAAGGGAATTAAACAGCACAAAGACAGAAACAATCAGACATTAACAGTAAACATTACTACACAAGCAAAAAGTTTCAAGAGAGTACCATGTGAGGGGCGGGGGGTGTCACATATTTTGCTGCTGCGATTGATTTGTGTTCGAATTCTTTGTGGGTTTGTGTAATTTGAGGGAAATATGTGTCTCATATGGTCGTACATTTGACAGGGGGGTAGAAAGTGCAGCTTGGTTTTCAACTAAGTTTATGGACAGTGGTCACATATCTCGTCTTCTCTTGAGAGCCTGGTCTTCCTATGGCAGCCACTCTCAACAGCAAGGCAATGCTCACTGAGTCTGTACATAGTCAAGGCTTTCCTTCGTTTTGGGTCAGTCCCAGTGGTCAGGTATTCTGCCACTGTGTACTCTCTGTTTAGGGCAAGGTAGCATTCTAATTTGGTCAGGTTTTTTGGTTGATTCTTTCCAATCTGTCAAGTAGTTCTCTGTTAGTTTTTCATACTTTGGTTGGGGCTAATTTTATGTCTGTTAACAGAGCCACATAACCAGCTGGCTGAGGGGACTCTTCTCTAGGTTCATCTCTCTGTAGGTTAAGGCTTTGTGATGGAAGGTTTGGGCATCGCTTTCCTTCAGGTGGTTGTGGAATTTAACAGTTATTTTCTGGATTTGGATAATTAACGGGTATAGTCCTAATTCTGATCTGCATACGTTATTTGGGTTATGCATTGACGATATTTTTGCCGAATTCTGCATGCGGAGTCTCAATTGGGTGTTTTTCCCATTTTGTGAATTCTTGGTTGGTGAGTGGACCCCAGGGCTCACCACCATAGAAGGCAATTCCTCCACCACTTCTCTCTCCGTCCTAAGGCCACCAAGTGGGTTCTATAACTGAGTGGAGTATTTAAAGCCAGATCCTAATTGGGATGTCAAATTGTATGTTTCTTTTGATGGCATATAAGGCCCTTCTTGCCTTGTCTCTGTCTGTCTGTCTGTCTGTCTGTCTGTCTGTCTGTCTGTCTGTCTGTCTGTCTGTCTGTCTGTCTGTCTGTCTGTCTGTCTGTCTCTCTGTCTCTCTGTCTCTCTGTCTCTCTGTCTGTCGCTCTCTCTGTCTGTCTGTCTGTCTGTCTGTCTGTCTGTCTGTCTGTCTGTCTGTCTGTCTGTCTGTCTGTCTGTCTGTCTGTCTGTCTGTCTGTCTGTCTGTCTGTCTGTCTGTCTGTCTGTCTGTCTGTCTGTCTCTCTCTGTCTGTCTGTCTGTCTGTCTGTCTGTCTGTCTGTCTGTCTGTCTGTCTGTCTGTCTGTCTGTCTGTCTGTCTGTCTGTCTGTCTGTCTGTCTGTCTGTCTGTCTGTCTGTCTGTCTGTCTGTCTGTCTGTCTGTCTGTCTGTCTGTCTGTCTGTCTGTCTGTCTGTCTCTCTCTCAATTCAATTCAATCTCTCTATCTCTTTTTCCTCCACCCCTTCTCTCTCCATCCAGGACAATGAAGGCAGCTGTGGGACTCTACTCTGCCCTGGTGCTCTGTCTCCTGATGGGGGCAGTGTTCTCCCAGAGACCGAGACCTAAAAAACCTCCTAAGCCTCCTAAGGCCACCAAGCGGCCCTCTTTCAAGCCTAGCCTGCCCCCTGATGAACTGGAACCCCAGGAGCCCACAGACTTCCCCTCCCATCCTTGGCCCCCCTCCATGTTCCTTGACTGCCCCCGCGAGTGTTTCTGCCCCCCCTCCTTCCCCAACGCCCTCTATTGTGAGAACCGGAACCTCCGTACGGTCCCTGTGATCCCGTCGAGAGTCCACTACCTTTACCTGCAGAACAACTACATCTCTGTGGTAACAGCGGAACCCTTCAACAACGCCACAGAGCTGCGATGGGTTAACATGGCCAACAATCGCATAAGAAAAGTAGACAAGCAGGTGGGAGCTTTTTTCTATTTATTTATTTCATTTATTTATGTAGTCATGCATTCACTGATTTTCATAATTCCATCTTTCTTTCTTTTTTCTCGCTATTTGCCTCTGTCTCTCTTTCTCCCTCTCTCCCTCTCACTCTCTCTCTCTCTCTCTCTGTCAATTCAATTCAATTCAATTCAATTCAAGGGCTTTATTGGCATGGGAAACATGTGTTAACATTGCCAAAGCAAGTGAGGTAGACAACATACAAAGTGAATATATAAAGTGAAAAAACAACAAAAATTAACAGTAAACATTACACATACAGACGTTTCAAAACAGTAAAGACATTACAAATGTCATATTATATATATATACAGTGTTCTAACAATGTACAAATGGCTAAAGGACACAAGATAAAATAAATAAGCATAAATATGGGTTGTATTTACAATGGTGTTTGTTCTTCACTGGTTGCCCTTTTCTCGTGGCAACAGGTCACAAATCTTGCTGCTGTGATGGCACACTGTGGAATTTCACCCAGTAGATATGGGAGTTTTTCAAAATTGGATTTGTTTTCAAATTCTTTGTGGATCTGTGTAATCTGAGGGAAATATGTCTCTCTAATATGGTCATACATTGGGCAGGAGGTTAGGAAGTGCAGCTCAGTTTCCACCTCATTTTGTGGGCAGTGAGCACATAGCCTGTCTTCTCTTGAGAGCCATGTCTGCCTACGGCGGCCTTTCTCAATAGCAAGGCTATGCTCACTGAGTCTGTACATAGTCAAGGCTTTCCTTAATTTTGGGTCAGTCACAGTGGTCAGGTATTCTGCCGCTGTGTACTCTCTGTGTAGGGCCAAATAGCATTCTAGTTTGCTCTGTTTTTTTGTTAATTCTTTCCAATGTGTTAAGTAGTTATCTTTTTGTTTTCTCATAATTTGGTTGGGTCTAATTGTGCTGCTGTCCTGGGGCTCTGTAGTGTGTGTTTGTGTTTGTGAACAGAGCCCCAGGACCAGCTTGCTTAGGGGACTCTTCTCCAGGTTCATCTCTCTGTAGGTGATGGCTTTGTTATGGAAGGTTTGTGAATCGCTTCCTTTTAGGTGGTTGTAGAATTTAACAGCTCTTTTCTGGATTTTGATAATTAGTGGGTATCGGCCTAATTCTGCTCTGCATGCATTATTTGGTGTTCTACGTTGTACACAGAGGATATTTTTGCAGAATTATGTGTGCAGAGTCTCAATTTGGTGTTTGTCCCATTTTGTGAAGTCTTGGTTGGTGAGCGGACCCCAGACCTCACAACCATAAAGGGCAATGGGCTCTATGACTGATTCAAGTATTTTTAGCCAAATCCTAATTGGTATGTTGACATTTATGTTCCTTTTGATGGCATAGAATGCCCTTCTTGCCTCTCTCTCTGTCTCTCTGTGTCCCAGGTGTTTGAGAAGGTACCTGGTCTGTTGTTTCTCTACATGGAGAGGAACCAGCTGAAGGAGGTTCCTGATGACCTGCCAGCTGGGTTGGAGCAGCTCATTCTCAGCCACAACCAGATCTCCAAGATCCCCTCTGGAGCCTTCGGCAAGATGGAGCACCTTGCTCTGCTCGACCTGCACCACAACAAGGTACACACACATACAAATGCACAAACGTACACACGCATTTATGCATGCACACACACACACATACAAACACATGCACACAGGCATGTATGCACACGGACTCGCGCAAACACATGCTTGCATGCGCACATCAATGCACTCACTCTCACGCTCACTCAATGTTAATTCTCCCTGTGTATTCTCTGTTGTGTTTAGTTGAGTGACAGTGATGTGGGGAAGAACACTTTTAAAGACATGAAGAACCTGGTTCAGCTGAACTTGGCCCACAACATCCTGAAGAAGATGCCAGCTAACATCCCCAACGGCATCACACAACTATTCCTGGACAGGAACAACATCGAGGACATCCCTAAGTAATGACACATGCATGCACACACAATGCAGGTACGCACACGTACGCACACACACATTATCTATTGGCCGAAACATTGGTGTGAGATCCAGTAAAGCACACAAGAATGACAGTGTTCTGAACTCTCTATCCTCTAAGCACTTGGAAAATACTGCATCATCCCACTATTTACAGTAACCCACTTGTCTTCCCAATGCAGGGACTACTTCCAAGGCTTCTCCAACCTGGCATTTGTGAGACTCAACTTCAACCAGCTAAGTGATAAGGGAGTACCTAAGGCTGTGTTCAACGTTTCCACCCTGCTAGACCTTCACCTGGCCCACAACCAGCTCACCTCCGTCCCCCTGTTCAACCCCCAGCTGGAGCAACTGCACCTCAACCACAACAGCATTGAGAGTGAGTAGCCTAACATAAGGCCATAATAGGTCTGTAGCATGACCACAACACAACCACATCACAACTATAACAGCATTGAGAATGAGTAACATGCAATGGAGATGCAAACATTAGTAACATAACCACGACAGCATTGATTAACCCATGTGTGTGTGCATGTGTGTGTGTGTGTGTCCGTGCGTGTTCATATGTCAGGTATTAACGGGACCCAGCTTTGTCCATTCAGTCTGTCCTCTGAGAGTCTGACTGATGAGGCTCTGATGCCCAGACTCAGGTAATATAAATATTCATAACACAATAGGTACGATAAATGGATTGATTTATTGATTTGTGTCTTTGACTGATTGATAGTTTTTTGGATTGATTGATTGAAACGTTTGTTTGATTGATTGATAGTTTGTTTGATTGATTGATAGTTTGTTTGACTGATTGATAGTTTTTTGGATTGATTGATTGAAACGTTTGTTTGATTGATTGATCGTTTGTTTGATTGATTGATCGTTTGATTGATTGATTGATCGTTTTTTTGATTGTTTGATTGATTGTTTGATTGAAAGTTTGATTGATAGTTTGTTTGATTGATTGATAGATTGTTTGATTGATTGATTGATTGATTGATAGTTTGTTTGCTTGATTGTTTGTTTGATTGATATTTTGTTTGATTGATTGATAGTTTGTTTGATTGATTGATAGTTTGTTTGGTTGATTGATAGTTCGTTTGATTGATTGATTGATAGTTTGATTGATAGTTTGTATGATTGATTGATTGATACCCAACAGGTACCTGCGTCTGGATGGGAACCACCTGAGCCCTCCTGTCCCTCTGGATGTCATCATGTGTTTCAGACACCTCAAGTCTATTGTCATCTAGAGTCAGGCCTGGACATCACAACATCACACACACACACACAACCACACAGCACACACACAACCACACACATTAGTATTTTAGATGGGTGAAATGGTGCCAGATAACCTGAGTAAAATGATAACTGTACGGCTTTGACAACTTCAGGAATATTTCACAGCTGAAAGATTTTAAAACATTAAAATAAATATTTATAAAACTAGGTCTTTGGTGCATGGATGTATCTGCAGTTCCAGTAAGATAGGAGTTGTTTTGTCTGTAAGTTGTGTTTCTAATATTAAGGTAAATAAGTACCATAGAATAATGGAACAAGTGGCAGATGAAAAATAAAGGTACATTGACTGACATGCTACAAATATAGTGTAGTTACAATTAGGGTATGATTAGTCTTTGCACATAATGAATGTACTGTAACACTACATCTGGGGTAGGAAAGAAGCATGGTAATGGTTTACAGGGGCCAATACACAGATATGGCATTTGGTGAATGAAAAACAGGTTAAAAACGTGACTACCATGTAGTTTAAAATGTCCTTGGTGTATCTGTGTTTTTGAGGTACTTTCGATAAAAGTAATTGTATCCCTTTGTTTTGTATGAAGCAGTTCTGTACAAATAAAATAAATAAAATGTGCTCTTGGGCTAATCATGAATCCTTTCCTAGCCACATCATTCCTATCCTTCTGAGTGTGTTCACTGTCCCCCTCTGAAAGCACAGTCTAAACTACCTCCTCATGAACATTAACATATTATCACTGTCATCCTTGTTCCTGGCAACCCATTCTTGCTATATCGTCTGGAAAACCCAGAATATGACTGCTGCTGTTATAGGGAGGCAGGGAGAGAGCCAGCGAGAGAGCCAGCGAGAGAGCCAGCGAGAGAGCCAGCGAGAGATTCAGGGAGAGAGCCAGCGAGAGAGCCAGCGAGAGAGCCAGGGAGAGAGCCAGGGAGAGAGCATGTTGTGCTGCATGTTAGAGACAGACAATTTGCCATGTGAAGTGAATTATTATCTCCTTATCCGCCTGTCTGTCTGTCAAACCATACTGTATGTACAGAATATATAAACAGACACACACATGTATGTGCATACACGCACACACACAGGAGAATGAGTCAGTTTGTTGTCTTTTAGAAAAATATGTTTTGGAAGGGTTTTCTGGGTGAGGAACGACCAATTGGTGAATGTCCCTGTGGGTGGTGCTTTTTGCTACTCATCCATGGGCTTATCAACACTAAAGATAACAATTATATCATTAATATAACATTCATTTCTGAGAAACAATGACAACACTAGGTACTCTGTCTTGGAATTTGAAAGGCCTAAATTGTCCTATCAAATGTTACAACTGTATTGATATACTATAGCAACGCTCCAAAAAACACACCTGCTCCATAAGGACCTTGGCATCCTGTAATCCGAGCTGTCAAGTTATACATTTTAAATTTGTTCACAGTCTATTTAACAAGGAGGAAACATTTTACAATGAAATTGGACCCATCTCCAGGCTGTTCAGTGTCCCCTAAATGATGTGGTAGTGCCCTGCAGTTAAATGCTTCTGGGACAAAGTGAACCTTTTTTAGAAGTGCATGAACGTAAATATATTCAAACGCATTCTTTGGAAGCACCAAGGCTGTTCCTACAGCTGGCTGCCCGGCCAAACTGAAAAATCGGGAAGAAGGGCCTTGGTCAGGGTGGTGACCAAGAACCCGATGGTCACTCTAACAGAGCTCCAGATATTCTCTGTGGAGATGGGAGAACCTTCCAGAAGGACAATAATCTCTGCAGCACTCCACAAATCAGGCCTTTATGGTAGAGGAGCCAGACAGAAGCCACTCCTCAGTAAAAGGCACATGACAGCCCGCTTGGAGTTTGCCAAAAGTCACCTAAAGGACTCTCAAACCACGAGAAAAAAGATTCTCTGGTCAGATGAAACCAAGATTGAACTCTTTGGCCTGAATGCCAAGTGTCACGTCTGGAGGAAACCTGGCACCATACTTATGGTGAAGCATGGTGGTGGCAGCATCATGCTTCTGAATGTTTTTCAGCGGCAGGGACTGAGAGACTAGTCAGGATCGAGGGAAAGGTGAACGGAGCAAAGTACTGAGAGATCCTTGATGAAAACCTGCTCCAGAGGGCTCAGGACCTCAGACTGGGGTGAAGGTTCACCTTCCAACAGGACAACGACCCTAAGCACACAGCCAAGACAACGCAGGAGTGGCTTCGGGACAAGTCTCTGAATGTCCTACAGTGGCCAAGCCAGATCCCGGACTTGAACCCAATTTAACATCTCTAGAGGGACCTGAAAATAGCTGTGCAGCGACGCTCCCCATCCAACCTGACAGGAGAGAAGAATGGGAGAAACTCCCCAAATACAGGTGTGCAAAGCTTTAGCGTCATACCCAAGAAGACTCAAGGCTGTAATCTCTGCCAAAGGTTCTTCAATAATGTGCCGAGTAAAGGGTCTGAATACTTATGTAAATGTAATATTTCCATTGCTTTTTGTTTATAAATTAGCAAAAATGTCTAAAAAACGTTTTTGCTTTTTCATTATGGGGTATTGTGTGTAGGTTGAATTTTTTTGTATTTAATAGATTTTAGAATAAGTCTGTAACCAAACAAAATGTGTAAAAAGTCATGAGGTCTGAATACTTTCCGAAGGCACTGTAATTGTTAAGGACTGGGGAGTTTTTCCGGCTAAAAATAAGAGCTAAGCACAGGCAAAACGGATGGAGACATGGGATTGTGGGAATGAGATGGGAGTTGGGGCTGGAGTCTCACTTCTTTTTGTTTTTTTACCATTACATACTACACCTATTATTATTTTTTATCATAAGGATCAATACTTTGTATGTATGTAAAACATTTTTCTATGTTTTTTATTTTTGAGTGGAAGCTCACAGGTGAATATGAACTATTACCCCCCTCCCTCCTAAAATTACAACAAAAACTAAAATGATTGGTCCCAAAAAGAGAAGGACACATGTATGCAGTCATGAGAAGTTCAGTCTACATCTGAAAAACAAAGGAAGGAAGAATGAGACCTTGCTGAGGATGCACATGTGTCTCATATGTAGAAATATTTCACATTCATACCGCACTGTTCATTGTGCTGAAAAGGGTGTAGTTTCACAGGTCAAAATGACTGCAGAAAATGACCGCTTCTCCACAAGCTGTCTTGGCCATCCCTGCTTACCTGGATCCTTGCGATGAGTCATCTAAAAGGTGAAACTACAGCACAAGGAAAGGAGAAACAGATCATTTCCAAATGTAAACCTCCACCCACACCTATTCAGATAAACATAAAGTCACACCTATCCACGTACTGAGTGAATGAGATGACGTCCCTCAAGACTTAGGTCTAACCTCTCTCCTCATGACACGCCAGCGAAAATAAACTGATCATCCTTTGTTACTCGACAGTTGACGTAGATGCTTTCTTTCGTCTCTCTTGTTGTGCCATAGCTATGATCTTTTGCCAAGTTCCATATACTTCTATAAAATGCCAAAACATACCAGCTAATCCAGCATGAGTCCTGGAAATAACACGTTTTACAACAGTAACTGTAAGCGTCTCGTTCACTCCAGGAATCCTGTAAAGCTTGGCCTTAGGGCTTAAATACCGTCAGCCCAACAGCCCAACCTTATTTGTGTCTTGAACTATGAGATCAGAGTCTGCTGCCAGGAAGTGGTTTAGTGAGGAAGACTCTTTTAGGGACACATTACGGTAAACCTATTCCTGGACTAAAATGCACTTTCAATGGAGTAAATGAATGAAAGTGTTGTAAACCTTCATGTTCATGTCACAGTGACACTGTCAAATAAAGTAGAACCAAAGTGCATTAGAGTCCAGGAGTAGTCTTAATTCACCTGGGTTCTGCAAAACTGGCCTAGAGAGTTCTAATCATAAGTTTTCAATCTCACCCAGCTGCAATGGGCTACAATACCCTGAGGGGCCTAACAGCTCATATTCAAGGGAACTGAAACTCACTCCCATAAACACAGTAATGCTGACCTCTTATGGTTAGAACATGTATTGCATCAACGAAAAAGGAAAGAAAAACAGCACACCCTCAAAGTGAGGTGCTGACTAATTGAAGACGAACTATGCAATTAAAAAATAAAGTTTCACATTCATTTTGGTAACACTTTACTTGACACCCAGCATCATAACACGTTATGACACAGTCATAACCATGTCATAAGATGTCGCAACAGCTGATATGACTTGTCATAAACTGTCATAATATGGTCTTAACATTGTCATGACACATATATTTACACCTGTTGTGACATATACTGCATTATGTTATGGCTGGTTATGACACCTACATAAGAGTGACAAAACATGCCCTTATGTCAGTAGTCAGTCAAAATGAGGATGTCTTGTCCTGCTCCTGAAATCTGCTCCTGAATTCATCCCAGTCATCAGCAACAGAGCATTGAGGTAGGTGCATGTCTGACATCAATGCGTGCACAATTACAATGACAATTTAATATGGTCTATTTCAGGAAATGTTAGATAACATAAACATACTGTTGATAAGTAGTTTATGGTGTCATGGAATGTTTTGCCTTGTGTGGTACGTGTTGTGGGTTTTGACAAGCTTATGTACACTACCTTTCAAAAGTTTGGGGTCACTTAGAAATGTCCTTGTTTTTGAAAGAATTTTCACATTTTCTTGTCCATAAAAATAACATCAAATTGATCAGAAATACAGTGTAAACATTGTTAATGTTGGAAATTACTATTGTAGCTGGAAACTGAAGAATTTTTATGGAATATCTACATAGGCGTACAGAGGCCCATTATCAGCAACCATCACTCCTGTGTTCCAATGGCACATTGTGTTAGCTAATCCAAGTTGATCATTTTAAAAGGCTAATTGATCATTAGAAAACCCTTTTGCCATTATGTTATCACAGCTGAAAGCTCTTGTCCTGATTAAAGAAGCAATAGAACTGGCCTTCTTTAGACTAGTTGAGGATCTGGAGCATCAACATTTGTGGGTTTGATTAAAGGCTCCAAATTGCCAGAAACAAAGTACTTTCTTCTGAAACTTGTCAGTCTATTCTTGTTCTGAGAAATGAAGGCTATTCCATGCGAGAAATTGCCAAGAAACTGAAGATCTCGTACAACGCTGTGTACTACACCCTTCACAGAACAGCGCAAACTGGCCCTAACCAGAATAGAAAGAGTGGGAGGCCCCGGTGCACAACTGAGCAAGAGGACAAGTACATTAAAGTGTCTAGTTTGAGAAACAGATGCCTCACAAGTCCTCAACTGGCAGCTTCATTAAATAGTACCCGCAAAACACCAGTCAACAGTGAAGAGACGATTCCGGGATGCTGGCCCTCTAGGCAGAGTTTCAAAGAAAAAGCCATTGGAAGACAGGAGTGATGGTTGCTATTTTTTTTATTTAAATTTTACCTTTATTTTACTAGGCAAGTCAGTTAAGAACAAATTCTTATTTTCAATGACAGCCTAGGAACAGTGGGTTAACTGCCTGTTCAGGGGCAGAATGACAGATTTGTACCTTGTCAGCTCAGAGATTTGAACTTGCAACCTTCCGGTTACTAGTGCAACGCTCTAACCACTAGGCTACCCTGCCTCTGTACGTCTACGTAGATATTCCATAAAAAAATCAGCCGTTTCCAGCTACAATAGTCATTTACAACATTAACAATGTCTACACTGTATTAATTATCAATTTGATGTTATTTTAATGGACAAAAATATGCTTTTCTTTCAAAACAAGGACATTTCTAAGTGACCCCAAACTTTGGAATGGTAGTGTAGGTGTCATAACCAGACATAAAATAACTCAATATATGTCACAACAGGTCTGAATATATGTGTCATGACAGTGTTATGACCATATTATGACAGTTTATGACAAGTTATGTCAGCTGGTATGACTGTTATGACACTGGGTGTCAAGTAAAGTGTCACCCTAAGTTTTCCTTGAATGTGGATTTATGAGGGGATGATAGCTAATGAGCCAAACCGGCAAAGAGAGATGAGTCCGCAACTTTCTTTTTTCTTTGCTCATGTATTACACAATGTTCTGCCCTACATTTCCTAGAGGAGTGCTGAGTCACTTCTTAGAGAGGTTAGAGAGGAAGTACTTTTTTCTGTTATGGCAGTATATTCTGGTTCCACTGTGTGCTTTGATTTCCTGGACCCGCAGCCTGCTTCCTATATGCTTCTTCTCATCCCACATAGCTGAGCAGCTGATGGCTTCCCATAAGCACCTGTCTGGTAGGAGAACACGTCGAGAGCTTCAGGCAGAAGGGTGTGACATCATACAGAGAGCTCTGCTGGGGGTGGATGGAGATTCCGTACATATTTATGGCACAAGATGACGAGATGACAATCATTCAACAAAGCCATTTTCAGTTCACGGAGGAAAGAGATGCTGCTGGGAAATGTTCTGAAAATACAGCAGAGATGGAGCCAGAGCTTTCTAGCCCCAGCCCCAGTCCCAGTCCCAGCCTCAGCCCCAGCCTCAGCCCCAGCCCCAGTCCCAGCCTCAGCCCCAGCCCCAGTCCCAGCCTCAGCCCCAGCCCCAGCCTGCCCAAGCCCCAGCCTCAGCCCCAGCCCCAGCATCAGCCCCAGCCTCAGCCCCAGCCCCAGCCCTAGCCCCAGCCTCAGCCCCAGCCCCAGCCTCAGCCCCAGCCTCAGCCCCAGCCTCAGCCCAAGCCCAAGCCTCAGCCCCAGCCCCAGCATCAGCCCCAGCCTCAGCCCCAGCCTCAGCCCCAGCCTCAGCCCAAGCCCCAGCCTCAGCCCCAGCCCCAGCCATCAGCCCCAGCCTCAGCCCCAGCCTCAGCCCCAGCCCCAGTCCCAGTCCCAGCCTCAGCCCCAGCCCCAGTCCCAGCCCCAGCCCCAGCCCCAGCCTCAGCCCAAGCCCCAGCCTCAGCCCCAGCCCCAGCATCAGCCCCAGCCTCAGCCCCAGCCCCAGCCCTAGCCCCAGCCTCAGCCCCAGCCCCAGCCTCAGCCCCAGCCTCAGCCCCAGCCTCAGCCCCAGCCCAAGCCTCAGCCTGAGTTCCAGCCTCACACCCAGACCCCTGGCCTTCTTGGAAGGAGAAGGAAAGTTAGGGAAGCACCTCACTGTGGTAGTATATTGTTGTGTTCTCTATGGAAAGTTACTGTAAACAGAGGTGAAATTGGGGTGGAAGAGCAAGGAACGGAATTCTCAAAGGGAAATGATTTTGACAGAAATGTACAGTGGTTAGTGGTTATGGCCTGCAATATAGTAATAATGTGTGTGCTTATATTTGTCCTAGTTCACACATGTAAAAGTGTGTTTTTTGCATATCCCAACTCACCATGAGACACCCTTGGAGAGTGGAGTCACATCCAGGGTCAGCCATTATCAACAGCGAACCTGTAGCAATTACGGTTAAGTGCCTTGCTCAAGGTCACATCGAGAGATTGTTCCACATTGTTGGCTCAGGGATTCAAACTAGAGACGTTTTGGTTACTGGCCCAATGCTCTAACCGCTAGGCTACAGGCTGTCCATATACAGGCTGTCCATATACAGTGGGGCAAAAAAATATTTAGTCAGCAACCAATTGTGCAAGTTCTCCCACTTAAAAAGATGAGAGAGGCCTGTAATTTTCATCATAGGTACACTTCAATTATGTCAGACAAAATGAGAAGAACAAAAATCCAGAAAATCAAATTGTAGGATTTTTAATGGATTTATTTGCAAATTATGGTGGAAAATAAGTATTTGGTCACCTACAAACAAGCAAGATTTCTGGCTCTCACAGACCTGTAACTTCTTCTTTAAGAGGCTCCTCTGTCCTCCACTTGATACCTGTATTAATGGCACCTGTTTGAACTTGTTATCAGTACAAAAGACACCTGTCCACAACCTCAAACAGTCACACTCCAATCTCCACTATGGCCAAGACCAAAGAGCTGTCAAAGGACACCAGAAACAAAATTGTAAACCTGCACCAGGCTGGGAAGACTGAATCTGCAATAGGTAAGCAGCTTGGTTTGAAGAAATCAACTGTGGGAGCAATTATTAGGAAATGGAAGACATACAAGACCACTGATAATCTCCCTCGATCTGGGGCTCCACGCAAGATCTCACCCCGTGGGGTCAAAATGATCACAAGAACGGTGAGCAAAAATCCCAAAACCACACGGGGGGACCTAGTGAATGACCTGCAGAGAGCTGGGACCAAAGTAAGAAAGCCTACCATCAGCAAGGGCATTGAAGATGAAATGTGGCTGGGTCTTTCAGCATGACAATGATCCCAAACACACCGCCCGGGCAACGAAGGAGTGGCTTCGTAAGAAGCATTTCAAGGTCCTGGAGTGGCCTAGCCAGTCTCCAGATCTCAACCCCAATAGAAAATCTTTGGAGGGAGTTGAAAATCCGTGTTGCCCAGCAGCAGCCCCAAAACATCACTGCTCTAGAGGAGATCTGCATGGAGGAATGGGCCAAAATACCAGCAACAGTGTGTGAAAACCTTGTGAAGACTTACAGAAAACGTTTGACCTCTGTCATTGCCAACAAAGGTGTCACGTTCTGACCTTTATTTCCTTTGTTTTGTATTTATTTAGTATGGTCAGGGCGTGAGTTGGGTGGGCAGTCTATGTTTGTTTTTCTATGTTTTGGGGCATTTCTATGTTTTCTGTCATAGTATGGTTCTCAATCAGAGGCAGGTGTCATTAGTTGTCTCTGATTGAGAATCATACTTAGGTAGCCTGGGTTGCACTGTTTGTTTGTGGGTGATTGTCTATGTTGTAGCTTCACGGTCGTCATTTGTTTATTGTTTTGTATGCAGTGTCAGTACTTTCTTTATTAAAGATTTACCATGGACACTTACCACGCCGCATATTGGTCCTCTGATCCTTTCTGCCTCTCCTCTTCAGATGAAGAGGAGGAAATCTGTGACAAAAGGGTATGTAACAAAGTATTGAGATAAACTTTTGTTATTGACCAAATACTTATTTTCCACCATAATTTGCAAATAAATTCATTAAAAATCCTACAATGTGATTTTCTGGATTTTGTCTGTCATGGTTGAAGTGTACCTATGATGAAAATTACAGGCCTCTCTCCTATTTTTAAGTGGGAGAACTTGCACATATGGTGGCTGACTAAATACTTTTTTGCCCCACTGTATATCGTTAACTGTCAAGGATATATTACACAAGCATTGATATTAAATCCCAGAACTGTCATCAGTTCCTTCCTTCCTTTTCATTAAAATTACTCATGTAGAGATGAGCTGTTATTCCTTCCTATGCTGCTGTATTTCCTCTTACCTGTTTCTGTGTGACTGTGCATGTGAACACCTTGTGGAGTATCTGGCGAAATTCCCCTCTCTGCCCTATAAGAGCCAGACATGAGCGCCAACTTGGACACAGAGGACTGCTCATCAGATAGATAGAGGACACACACACAGAGGACTGCTCATCAGATAGATAGAGGACACACACACAGAGGACTGCTCATCAGATAGATAGAGGACACACACACAGAGGACTGCTCATCAGATAGATAGAGGACACACACACAGAGGACTGCTCATCAGATAGATAGAGGACACACACACAGACACACAGACAGGTGAGTTGGAACACCTGCCACACACCTAAGGATTTGTTGGGGGCATGTGGTCCGGGGGGTTGACTTGGATGCGGGGAGGACTTTTTAAATTGATTACTGGATGCTGCACTGAACTGACAATACGCTATAAACATAGATATGTCACAAACTATAAAAATGTAACCACCGAGTCATTTCTGGAGGCTGCAATCAGCGTTACTGTAGCAATAACTCTAAGCAATAACTTAATAACTCTAGCTAACTTGGACTGAGAAGACTTAACATGAATGTGTATGTTGTTATGTCAGTGATGCTCTACCTAAAAGTTGGACTTTTCCTTTCATCAAGTATACTTTTTTCTCCATACACCTGTCAGTAAAAATGTTTTTATTGTCACATACACCTGAAAAGTGTTGTTTTGTACAGTCACGGCCATAGTAGTATGGCACCCCTGGAGAAAATTAGGGTTAAGTGCCTTGCTCAAGAGTACAACAACAGATTCTTTACCTTGTCGGCTCAGGTAATCAAACCGGCAACCATTTTGGTTACTGGCCCTACGCTCTAACCTCTAGGCTATGTGTTACCAGTACGTAAGGTGTGTGAGTTTACTTTCTAAGTGATGCTCTGTCTGTCTCCAGGTTGACATAGAGATGAAGCTGCTGTTAAGCCCCACCATCCCCAGGCTCCTCTTCCTGTTAGCGTGTCTCAGTGGGTGTGGCTTGGGACATGGCATACACCTGGGAACCTGCTCTGTCACTGTACACACTCACGAACTACGCAAGCACTACACAGAGATACGGAGCTCTGTGGTGAGCACACAAACACACACACAAACACAGTCATTTCCATGATCCTGTATTAGAACAAGAAACCTACCCTGAGGCTCTCAGTCTCTACCTCTCCTCACTCTCTGTCACACTGTCTGTTTTACATATACATATTTTATTAGAGTGAATAGAATTTTGTATTGACTGTGTTGTTGTGGATTAAATGTGTGCAGATAGCAGCAGACAGTCAGATGGGAGTGAGACTGCTGAGGGGAGACGTGATGAGGAACATACAGGTAAATTGTTCTCACTACCTTAACCTGCATATCAATGTTCTTTAAAAGGCACTCAGTCTAGTGTTGTCCATTACGGGAGACCTTTTCCTGGTACAAAAAAGCACATATATGTATCTGTACAAAAAAATACAGTAAACCCTCATAACCTGGCAGCATGATATAATTTGGAACATTTCTTTAACAATGTGCTGCAGTAAATGTAACATGTAGTGTGTCCTCCCTTTCAGGAGGGGGAGTACTGCTGTTTCCTGCGTCTTTTGCTACGTTTTTATGTGGAGAGAGTGTTTGTTAGCCACGGCATGTCTCAGCCACTGCACCGACGCTCAACCAGCGCTCTCGCTAATAGTTTCCTCACAATCAACAAGGACCTGAGGCAATGTGTAAGAAGACACACACACACAGGCATGCACACACACACACACACACACACACACACATATATTAACACACAACAGCACACATTTTACACCTAAAAACTCACACATAAACAAAAGCTACTACTATCGTTATCTAATGACATCTCTTTATGTCCTCCAGCACTGCCACTGTGGAGAAGATACCAGGAGAAGAATGGACTCCCTACAGGCCCAGTTTGACAAGGTACCTACACACACTGACATATAAATATACATAAATAGAGAGATAGATAGCGAAATAGAGAAAATACTGTTTGGCGAGTGTATGGTGAAAGAGGCTTAGACAGTCCAAGAGAGGAGAGTGAGAGAGAGGAGATGAATCAATAAGATTCATGCCAATATTAACCTCTCTCCGCCTTTTCTCCATCCTCTCACCCTCATCTTTCCCTCCTCTCCCCCTCCTTTCTCACCCTCATCTATCCATCCTCTCCCCTCATTTATTCCTCCTCTCCCCCTCACCTCTCCATTCTACCACCCCTCATCTCTCCATCCTCTCTTCCTTATCTCTCCATCCTCATCTCTCCATCCTTTAGCTGGAGATCTACCAGGCAGCAGTAAAGGCTATAGGAGAGCTGGATTCTCTACTGGACTGGCTGGAAGAACTCAAGCACAACTCACACACAACTCACACAGACAGAAAACACATATGAAAATGTGTAAATATTGCAGTACAGATGATATGTTACATTTTTGTTACCACATATAATTTATTTGATGGGATAAGTTTACCTGAAAGGAATATTTATTCATGTGTGTATTGATGCTAATGTATGTATTAAAAGAGACATATGTCAGTCTCAGATGGTTGTCTAAGTTCCATAAATAATGTTTCTGTGATAGTGTTATTAACCAGTGTGAATTTGACCAAACTGTCGAATTTCACTACAAATTACATGTACAGTGCCTTCGGAAAGTATTCAGACCCCTTGACTTTTTCCACATTTTGTTAGGTTCAACCTTATTCTAACATTTATTAAATTGTTTTTTTTTTCATCAATCCCCACACAATACCCCATAATGATGAAACAAAAACAGTTTTTTAAAACATTTTTGCTAATTTATAAAAAATAAAAAACTGAAATATCACATTTACATAAGTATTCATTCATACCCTTTACTCAGTACTTTGTTGAAGCACCATTGACAGCGATTACAGCCTCGAGTCTTCTTGGGTATGATGCTACAAGCTTGGCACACCTGTATTTGTGGAGTTTCTCCCATTCTTCTCTGCAGATCCTCTCAAGCTCTGTCAGGTTGGATGGGGAGCGTCGCTGCACAGATATTTTCAGGTCTCTCCAGACATGTTTGATCGGGTTCAAGTCCGGGCTCTGGCTAGGACACGCAAGGACATTCAGAGACTTGTCCCGAAGCCATTCCTACGTTGTCTTGGCTGTGTGCTTATGGTCATAGTTCTGTTGGTCCTGAGTGCTCTGGAACAGGTTTTCATCAAGGATCTCTGTACTTTGCTCCGTTCACCTTTCCTTCGATCCTGACTAATCTCCCAGTCCCTGCCACTGAAAAACATCCCCACAGCATGATGCTGCCCCCACCATGCTTCACCGTAGGGATGGTGCCAGGTTTCCTCCAGATGTGACGCTTGGCATTCAGGCCAAAGAGTTCAATCTTGATTTTATCAGACCAGAGAATCCTGTTTCTCATGGTCTGAGTCTTTAGGTGCCTTTTGGCAAACTCCAAGCGGGCTGTCATGTGCCTTTTACTGAGGAGTGGCTTCCGTCTGGCCACTCTACCATAAAGGCCTGATTAGTGGAGTGATGCGGAGATGGTTGTCCAGAGGTACTCTAGAGCTCTGTCAGAGTGACCATCGGGTACTCGGTCACCTCATGTCCGACTGCTGAGAGTATTTTTCTTATTTTTATTTGATCAATTTTATAATACAGCTATAACGTAACAAAATGTGGAAAAGTCCAGGGGTCTGAATACTTTCCATAGGCACTGTAAGTGTGTAATTGCTGGTACCTGGGCTGTCATCCTTAAACGTAGTTGATTATAATTTGACAGGCAACTTGCCCTCATTAAGCTCTCTGAGCGCACACTGGACGCTCTGGCAAAGGAGTAGGGTTGTTCTGAGCGTTCGGACCTTACAATGGCAGTCAAGCACCCAAGCTTACTGGCTCAATGTTGGCTAACTAGCGAGCTACTTCCAGACAAGTGAGAGAACAGCTCACTCTGACCATTTTACTCGCCCTAGCAGAGCTGGTTAGGCTGTTTTTATGTTATCCAGAGCATTGGTGACTGTAACTGTGCTGCTGGCAACAATTGAATTTCTCTTTTTTCCCCAACGTTTACTGACACCGGCCATATTCAATGGGTGTTGAACCTTCGTAACTGAATCAGTTATTAAGAGTGAATTTACAAACTCTGGCTGCCCCTTCGCCACAGAACGCAGTAAACGTAGAGAGCGAGGCTGAAAAAGATGCATTCTGAAGCTGCCTTACTCAAAAAAACAATAATACCAGAGGTGTTGAGTATGCTGCTTTATTAACTCAATCAATGATTTTGTTTACATTGTTTTCTACCTGATATAATATAATATTGTGACATGAATTAATGCACGAAGTACACGCAAAACACCGCCATCTCCTGGATAATGTTGGTCCCAAACAGATGCCGCTCTAAATAAAAAAGGTATACCCAAACACGCTTCAGCCCAATTGAAACGAAAAAATGGGGATCGGTGCTCGGCTGAGGGACTTGAAAATCCCAAAAACATTCCATACCTCAGGATACTTCAACTGAATAAAGAATAAGGAGCACTCTAACCCGATTGTTTGTACTGTCAATAAATCAGATTTATGCAGAAACATATTTATTCTCCGCGAGAGTCACCAGTTGAAGTATCTGGGATAAGGAATGCTTTTGGGATATGCCAATCCAACACACAGTAAAAGTTATGCAGTAATGTGAAATATCATACCTGATAGTATTTATAATAATAAATAAAGGTTGAGAACCTGTATTTATTTGAGAAAAAAAGCCTTCTATAACAGCTTGAAATTAAATAACATGATTAATAATAAAAAGCTTTATTTACAAGAAGCATGATATACCAATCCACTCTAAGATGCTCACAACAACATAGAATGGCATTACATGGACTGGGGCCATGTCAGGTTTATGAGAAAGAACACCATGCAGTGGTGTCAAACCCACTACACAGATATAAGAGGTCATGAAACTAGAGCTGGTGAGGTGGCACTCCAACATTTGAACAAGGAGCCTTGTTGAAACCAAATATGTGCTGTTTCAGTACAGCTAGAAGACAGTCACTGATACGCGCTGTGTATAATTCAAAACAAAATGAGATGGCAACTGCATATGCTTAAAAATGTATGTTTCTGTTATGCACACTATTTTGGGCTTCTACAATGTTGTGCATGTTTGTTCCTCAATACAGTCACAATATAAAATGCCTTAGGAAAGTATTCAGACCCATTGACTTTTTCCACATTTTGTTAGGCTAAAGCTTTATTCTAAAAATGTGTCTACATTTTCTGATCCTCATCAATCTACACAAAATACCCCATAATGACAAAGCAAAAACAAGCTTGGTCTGAGAATATTTAGGTGACTTTTGTCAAACTCCAAGCACGCTGTCATGTGCCTTTTACTGAAGAGTGGCTTCCGTCTGGTCACTCTACCATAAAGGCTTGATTGATAGAATTCTGCAGAGATGGTTGTCCTTCTGGAAGGTTCTCCTATCTCCACAGAGGAACTCTGGATCTCTGTCAGAGTGACCATCGGGTTCTTGGTCACCTCCCTGAACAAGACCCTTGTCCCCTGAGTGCTCAGTTTGGCCGGGCGGACAGCTCTAGGATGAGTCTTGGTGGTTCCAAACTTCTTCCATTTAAGAATTATGGAGGCCACTGTGTTCTTGGGGACCTTCAATGGTACAGAATTGTTTGGTACCCTTCCCCAGATCGGTTCCTTCGACACAATCCTGTTTGGGAGCTCTATGGACAATTCCTTTGACCTCATGGCTTGGTATTTGCTCTGACATGAACTGTCAACTGTGGGACCTTATATAGACAGGTGTGTGCTTTTCCAAATCATGTCCAATCAATTGAATTTAACCCAG
This sequence comes from Oncorhynchus tshawytscha, assembly GCF_018296145.1. Lineage (NCBI taxonomy): Eukaryota > Metazoa > Chordata > Actinopteri > Salmoniformes > Salmonidae > Oncorhynchus > Oncorhynchus tshawytscha. The sequence continues at coordinate 54,461,969 of NC_056435.1, forward strand.
GTAGACTCCAATCAAGTTGTAGAAACATCTAAAGGATGATCAATGTAAACAGGATGCAACTGATCTCAATTTTGAGTCTCATAGCAAAGGCTCTGAATACTTACGGAAAAAATGTATTTTTTTTCCCTTCTTTTTTTCATTTGCTAAAATAAAAAAAAATAAAAAACGTGTTCTCGCTTTATCATTATAGGGTATTGTGTGTAGATTGATGAGGATTTTTATTTACTTGATCAATTTTAGAATAAGGCTGTAACAACGTAACAAAATGTGGAAAAAGTCAAGGGGTCTGAATACTTTCCAAAGGCACTGTATATTAAACCAAGATCATTGACCTGATGGGTTTGTTTGTCCTGCCACTACAGGTATAAGGTAGCATGTCTACAAATGTGAAGCACATTCCCATTAAAATGTAGACATCCTTTATGTATTTAGAGAACACCAATGTACTAGTTTGCTGTGACTTTAAGGTGTAATCCAAATGGGGGACTCATATGTTGGGACAAACTTAAAAAGCTTACTGTGTCAACTAAAAATACTAGTTATACAAAACCTACTATCCACTTTTGTGCCATGCTCAGAATCGAAAGGTCTTACTGCACAAGTGAGAGAAAGATTTTGCCCTAAGCAGCAATGTCATGTTTCTCACTCTGTGTTCATCCTCATTTCTTACAAGCGAAGCATTAACCACTAAAAAGTCAGCAATATGGTTGTTCTCTGTGAATCTGTTGGTGCTGTTTTAGAAATCGTGCTGCCCTGAAGCATTTTACACACATGGGACACTTATATGGTTTCTCACCTGTGTGAATACTAATATGTTCTTTCAGGCTAAACTTCTGAGTGAAGCATTTGCCACAATAACAACACTGATATGGTCTCTCTCCTGTATGACTCCTCATATGCTTTGCCAGGGATTTGGTGTAACCAAAGCATTTGCCACATTCTTTGCACTGATAAGGTTTCTCTCCCGTGTGTATCCTCATATGGACTGTTAAGTTATGCTTGAGGCTAAACAATTTACCACAGTCTTCACATTGATGTGGTTTCTCTCTTTTGTGAGTCACCATATGTTCTTCCAGGTATATCTTCTGGCTGAAGCATTTGCCACATTCACTACACTGATATGGTTTCTCTCCAGTGTGTGTCCTCATACGATCCCTCTCTCTGTTCTCCACCGTTGGGGTTTGGTAAAGATGTGAGGGCTGAGGTGGGTCCTGATCACAGTCACTTTTCACAAAGGAAGGATTGTTTATGAACTCTTTTATATCAGACTCCAGACCCTGAAGCTGCTCTTCCTCCTGACCTGTCCCAAACTCCTCCTGTTCCTCTTTAATCTGTTTGGGCTCTGGGTCCTCCTGCCCCAGACTGGTGCACCACCACTCCTGCTCACAGTGCTGCTGCTCCCCCTCTTCAGGGACAGGGAGTATTAGATGCTGGGGATCTAAAAGGAAAGTCAATCAATCAATCATTATATTACAATCGATCCTGACATTATTTTAAAGACACAATTGTGTATTGGTTGTTTATGGGCAATGTGGTTTGCCTGCTTACATAATCTGCTTGATTGATTGTTGTGATAGTCGCTACCAACCTGCTTTATGCAAATGTATCTTTGGTTGAGTAACGACATCCAGCAGCATCCGTAGACGATCGATCTCCTCCTTTGAACGGGAGATTTCTTCCTGGTACTCTGATACCGTTTTTTCCACGACCACAAATATCTCAACAGCCGCCGCTGTTAATCGCTCGGTAAGAAACACATTCAGCAGATGTAGTTTGGACATTTTGTAGAATGAACGTGTATCAGTTCCTATTGTTTAACTCACGTGGATTAGTAGTATGTTGTGTGTGTGAACCATAGACTGTGAAAAGAAAACGTATGAACGTCACAAGAGTAGCAGAGATTGCAATACCGCCCCCTTTTGTGCGGGTTAATTACGATAATTTTGCTGTCAATGAATGGATGTCTACAAACGTAAGGGCTGTCAAAAATATGTAAATATTAAAGTGTAAGGTTAAGTCATATTACATTTAGGATTACTCAGCGCTGCATCCATCCAAAATCTGTGGTTGGTTTGTTTATGGCTTTATCTCACTCCAGCCCAACAGGTGGCGGTATACCAATAGCGACCAATGAACAAAGAGCGGTAAGGAAGCATACACTGTTTACTTCCATGTACCGTAGGACAGCATTTCTCTGGAAATGTTTTTGTACACTATCATGTCTAAACTACATCTGCTGAATGTGTTTCTTACCGAGCAATTAACAGCAGCAGCCTTTGAAATATTTAGGGCCGTGGTTAGAACGATATCGGAGTACGAGTAAGACATCTCCCGATCAAAGAAAGATCGAACGTCTACAAAGGCTAACGTTACCAACGTTAAATGTCATCACACAGCCTGATAGTGATATAAAGCAGGTCTGTAGCGTATAGTGATGTTTCCATAACGTTTTACCTTCACGTATCATAAAGACGTTTCCGATTTTGATAAACAATACAATATTGTGACCACGTGCATGTGCGCAGACGGATCTTCAGTGTCAGAGGAAAATAACTACAGCTATATCATAATATAGTTCGAGATATTTATTTTTTCATCTCTACAGATCCCCAGCAGCTAGTAACTCACTGTCCCAGAAGCAGGAGTTCCCCCTGAGCAGCAGCACTGTGACCAGGAGTGGATCCCAGGTCTGGACCAGGAGGACCCAGAGCCCACACAGATTAAAGAGGAACAGGAGTAGTTTGGGATTGGTCAGGAGGAAGAGCAGATTCAGAGGCTGGAGTCTGATACCAAAGATTCATATTAACTTCTCCCTTTGTGAAAAGTGATTGGGATCAGGACCCACCCCAGCCTTCACGTATTCACCAAACCCAAACTGTGGAGAATGACTTTCTACCCACTAAAACAACAGAAGAGATCCAAACAGAACATGGAGAGGGCTGTGGAGTATCAGAACCAAACAGTGAATTACAGCCCCTCTCTCCAGTAAATGCAGACTGTTCTCCAGCTCAGAATGAAAACCGTGAACGTGTCGATAGTAGTAGTACATCAACTCTGAGAAAGCAGTCTGACAAAAGATCTCTGGGGAGAAACCGTTTAACTGCCATGTGTGCAGTAAATGTTTCCTTACAGAGGAATACTGTCAAAGACATACAAATACATACAGAAGATAAATATTTTCATTACCAGGAAGGGACACTTGGCAGAGCATTTAAGATAGAAACTATCAAACGTCCTTATCTTTTGAAGGATCATATGAAATTACACACAGGGGATACATATACACTCCCCTCCATATGTATTTGGACAGTGGAGCTAAAATTTTAAAATTGGCTCCCACATTTGGGATTTGAGATCAAAGGTTTTATATGAGGCTACGGTAGGTAATGTCACCTTTTATTTGAGGGTATTTTCATACAGATTGGTTTTACCGTTTAGAATTAAAAGCATTATTATGTATCTAGTGCCCCCATTTGAAGAAGTCATAAGTATTTGGACAAATTCACTTTGTGTTTGAAGTAGTAAAAAGTTCTGGTGCATATTCCGAGCACACAAACATGTTTGTCGGATGCATTTCTTGGGTTGTTTTGCCCAATAGGAAGTGAATGGTTAATTATAACTTGGAGTAATTTTCTAAGTAGATAAAATGTTTCTGCACACTTCTAAAATAATCCTGAATGAATCACGAGGCTACAACAAAACATGCTAACCTCTCACCATTACCATCTTCTCTTCCTACAATAAAAGGGACTCCAAAATGACAATACATTATTCACCATTTAGTTCCTATTGGGCAAAATATCATCTGAAACACAACCAAAACTAATTGCAAATGCATCCAACAAGTTTGTAGTCACGTTTGATGTAGTCATTGGGTGCAAGGAATATGGTACAAAATAACTTTTGACTAATAGAAGTGAAATAATTATACAAATTGGGGAACTTGATACATTTAGTGCTTTCATTTTTAAATGACAAAACATATGAAAATGCCCTCAAATATAAAGGTGACATTCTGTACTGTCGCCTCATACGGAACATTTGATCCCAAATACAAAATGTTGGCGTATGGAGCCGATATTAAAATGTTAGCTTCATTCTCCAAATACATTGAGGGAAGTGTACATGCTCACTGTGTGACCGCAGCTTCATATCTCAGAGTAGACTAAACATCCACCAGCTAGTTCACACAGGGGAGAAGGTTTTTAGCTGCAATGTGTGCGGCAAATCTTTCCCTAGGAAGGGATATTGACATACATATGATACACACATGGTAAAACAAACTTTGTTGCCGTGTTTGGCATGAAGGCTTCCATCAAACAGAGCATATGAAGACAAGACCCAAGGGTGGAGGTGCTCTGTGAGGGAAACAGGATTCAGTCCGAATATCTGAAGGAACAGTTTAACAATGTAGGACTACTGTTAGTTGACTTAATCTAATGTATTGATTGATGAATGAGGGTAATTGACATGATTTGCTATTTTTGTGTCCAATGATAATATTTATCTTATTACAACATTTCTACATGTTCTCTTCTGTTTGGCACTGTATAACTATCACAAAGAATGATACATTTGTACAGTTTTTGCATATCAAAGGGTGAAAATATATTCGGCAACTGTCCACGATTGAATTGGGACTATAACTATAATGGGATATTGGTGTCTTTCATAAGAAAACTGCAAGTATTGACACTTGTCCATACAGTTAATAAGAAAAAATGTTTTCAGTCTTTAAAAAAAGAAAAGATGCCTTCATCCATCAAGGAGAGGGTTGCACGACACAGGTCACAGATACATTCTGATCCTCTAGCAAAGGTGGAGTACATTGCCAAGAGAAGAGTATGGTAGCATTTTCTGAATTTCATTGTACATTTCAACTTATTTAGTTAATTGTATGGTCAGTGTAGAGTGATTTACATCTGGTATCAGTTATGGTTTTGTTTTTAGTTATCAAAGAAGGGCTCAAGGGAAGAAGGATCGACCTCCAATGGAATTGATGTCCGAAACAGCCAGGGCACACAAAAAGGGAACAGTGGAGGGAAACATGCTCTTCTGGACCAAAGCGGGACCTTCAACCAGAGTAGTCCTCAGTCTCAACACATGACAAAGCAAAGAAATGTGCAGTTTGCAGAAACGATGCAAAAGAAAACTCCAGTTAAACAGCTACGGGGGGGTTGAACGAAATTCCCAAAATAGGTCAAACAAAACCAGAAAGAAAGCAAGCATACAAGGAAAAAACTATTTGGAGAAAAAAGTTGACGAGAGTGCAATGTCAAAGTTCAGAGAAGAGGTCTCGTTTAACCTCACAGAACTCCGTGCAGCATTCAATGAATGGGTGAGCTCTCCATGCTGTACAGGCAGGCAGTTTGTGCCCATTTTATATAACTGAATGTGTGACTAACACTTGTACCCGTCATAAGGCTAACCTGAAAGTACAAATTGTGAGGGCTCATGCCGGTGTCCTGTGTGGAAAACGATTTAAACATCATTAATGTAAAAACACCAAGTCATTCATACTGGGAAGAAATCATTTCAGTGTCAGGATTGTGGTAAACATTTCAGTCGAAAAGGAAGCTTGCAGATGCATGAGGACACACGAAGGAGACGCTGCATCGTTGCCATATTTGTGGATAGAGCTTCCCTGACCACACGTATGAGTCAGAGGGTTGAAACTGCATCACTGTGAAGAATGTCACAAGGTCTCCGCTGAGTGAAGCCCTGACCGTGCATATGAAGACTCACATAGAGGAGAAACCACATCCGTGCCATGAAGGCAGCAGACTTCAATCAGATGGGATGACTTAGAAGGTATATGAGCTTATTTTACAAACTGGAGGAATCATGATTTGCGTGGGGAAAAGGTGTCAGTTTAAACTAGATTGAAAGATGCTGATATCTAAACTTACATACTGTATCTCAGAGTCACTGCTTTAGGTTGAAATTGGTAGTCACACACACACAGCTACCCCCCCCCACACGCCTGAATGGTAGAAGATAAAAGTAATCCTGACCTTAAAAAACATTTGACCAATTATTTATTACAAAACAGTTAACATTCAGTACAGAACACTACATTTTGACACAGTAATTTCATCAGGGATAACTGTCAAGGCCCTAATAGGATAGTCATACAGCCCAGCAGTCATGTCCAAGTCCTAAGGGGAAATAGATGAGGATCAAATTAATTGATTGATCTGCATCTACTAAAACAGGTGATATCCTCTGCTTCCTGTAAAATGTGTAGTGTAATTACAAAAGAACAACATCAGTCAACATATATATAGCTACTAGCAGTATTCATATCCTCATGCTGGCACTGAACATGGCTTCAGATGATGACGCATGCAGCAACACAATCACATGGATCAGTGAAAAACAGTAACATTTTCATTACTCAAAGTTATTCCCATTCCCCACTGCATTGTAATGCATTGTTCAAACATCAATCACTGATTCTTCTAGTGTTTTAAATCCTGGACAATAATTAAACTGCCCAGATTTACATGTCACTCTCCTTCTGTGCTCAGAACTTAATTTCAAGCGAGAGCGTAAATGTCTCTGCTGTTAACGTTTTGACCGAGCCATTTTCCAGCCATGTGGTCTCTCCCCTGGGTGAATTTTAAAGTGAGTGTTGAGGTGAGCCGACTGGTTGAAACATTTCCCACAGATGTGACAGCGGAAGGGCTTCTCTCCAGTGTGAATGCGGTGGTGCCTCCTCAACATGCTGATGGTTGTGAAGCCTTTTCTGCACACAGAGCAGCTGAATGGTCTTTCCTTGGTGTGCCATCGCATGTGGACCTCTAACTGACAGGAGAAACTGAAGCATTTCCCACACTCTCTGCAACGATACACTCTCTGTATGCCCTGGGGTTGATAGGGAGATCTCTGTGGAGGCAGCTTTGAGGTGTTCTGGCCTCTAACATCTATGTGTAGACCTATACTTTCTCTTTCATATGCACTGCTTGTTCCCTGTGGGGCCTTATATCCTGAGAGTCCTTCTCTCTGAATTCTATTGTTGATATTGGGTTGGGCATCGTTTTCACTCGAAGCTGCAAGACAGTCTGAATTTACATTGAAGATGGTCTGTAAGTCACTGGTTGGTTCTGATGTGCTGTAGCCTTCTTCATTTTCTATTTTGATCTGCTTAGAAGATATGGTTCTGGCTAAAGAGTCTCCTTCTCTGATGTCCACAGTTTGGGTATGTGGAAGATGTGAAGGCTGAGCTGGGTCCTGATCACAGTTACTTTTAACAAAGGGAGGAGTTAATGTAGACTCTCCTTTGGTATCAGACTCCAGACCGTGACGCTGGTCTTCCTCCTGGCTGATTCTGAGCTCCTGTTCCTCTTTAATCAGTGTGGGCTCTGGGTCCTGGCCCAGACCGGGGCTCCACTCCTGCTCACAGTGCTGCTGCTCAGGGGAAGATGCAACTTCAGTGAGATGGATAGCATGGTGGTCTAGAGGGAAAGGAAAGGAAGAAAGTCAGCTGAAGGCAATTCTATCCTAGTACCACAGTACATGTATGACATGTGTAGCCTGCATGTGAACCAGAATCTGGGTTTACAGGAGACGTTGAATATGGAGATTCTCCTTTAAGCCCAGGAAGCAGCCATTCAACTTGCCATTCACCAGCTTTGCAAGTCTAAAATGTCAAAATACGTTCGGTACTTACCAAAGTGTGGCAGAGCAACCATTGTCATTTACTGACTTTACATCCAGTATGTACTTCCAAAAAGGTTCTAAATAAAAAGTTAAATGCAACTGAAAAAAAATGAAGAATCTAAGAATTGTTTTTGACCATGTGCCAGATCTACCTCTTCTGCACCGCCAGTAAAATCACTCAGTCTATCTAGAAATATAGAATCCCTGTAAAAACATACCCTGTTGTCTACTTACATTAAATATGATTGCATTCCGTGTAATATATGGGTGAAACAACAGATTGATATGACGTTCAAACTGTTGTAGGTGATAAAATCAATGACCTTTCCTGCTGCTGGATCAGCCGACCTGCGTGTGGCAGTATTGAGTGATTTTGTTGGAGGTGTAGAAGAGTGGATGATTTGGCCAAAAACAATGCACTTACACGGTACCCAAACCGGCTGGGCGCGTGCGGCATCGTGCACTAATTTATTTTGTCCCCCTACACCAAACATGATCACGACAAAGGTTAAAATATCAAAACAAACTCTGAACCAATTACATTAATTTTGGGACAGGTCAAAAAGCATTAAACATGTATGGCAATTTAGCTAGTTAGCTTGCACTTGCTAGCTAATTTGTCCTATTTAGCTAGCTTGCTGTTGCTAGCTAATTTGTCCTGGGATATAAACATTTGAGTTGTGCATTTCAGGTAAAACAACATAGTCCTCTACTCTACACATAAAACGGCCAACCGAATAGTCTCTAGTCATCTCTCCTCCCTGGCGCTTTCATCTTTTTTGGTGATTGGCATCTACACTTTCATAGTATTACCACGACAACCGACAAAACATTTAGTCTTTCAATCACCCACATGGGTATAACCAATGAGGAGATGGCACGTGGGTACCTGCTTCTATAAACCAATGAGGAGATGGGAGAGGCAGGACTTGCAGCGCGATTGCATCAGAAATAGGAATGACTTCTATTTCAGCCCTTGGCAACACAGACACTCGTTGGCACGCGCGAGCAGTGTGGGTGCAACAATTGAATAACATGGTTTTCTAAATTTATTTTGCGACACGAGCGAGTGGTGTGGTCAGCCTATTATGCTACATTTAGACAGTCATCCCAATACTGGTCTTTTTTCACTAATTGGTCTTTTGACCAATCAGATTGGCTCTGAAAAATATATGATATGGCTCCCGAGTGGCGCAGCAGTCTAAAAAGGTTTTATCAAACTATTTGTCATTTGCGCCAAATACAACAAGTGTAGACCTTACTGTGAAATGCTTACTTACAAGCCCTTAACCAACAGTGCAGTTCAAGAAGAGTTAAGAAAATATTTACCAAATAAACGAAAGAAAAATAATAATAATAATAATAATAACAATAACATAACGAGGCTATATACAACGGGTACCGGTACCATGTCAGTGTGCGGGGGTACAGGTTAGTTGAGGTAATTTGTACATGTAGGTAGGGGTTAAGTGACTATGCATAGATAATAAACAGCAAGTAGCAGCAGTGTGCAAAACAAATGGAAGGGAGGGAGGGGGGGGGTCAATGTAATAGTCCGGTGGCCATCTGATTAATTGTTCAGCAGTCTTATGGCTTGGGGGTAGAATCTGTTAAGGAGCCTTTTGGTCCTAGACTTGGCGTTCCAGTACCGCTTGCCGTGCGGTAGCAGAGAAAACAGTCTATACAGACTTGGGTGACTGGATTCTCTGACAATTTTAGAGGAGTCTCTGACACTGCCCATTATATAGTTCCTGGATGAAAGGAAGCTTGGCCCCAGTGATGTACTGGGCTGTACACACTACCCTCTGTAGCGCCTTATGGTCAGATGCCGAGCAGTTGCAATACCAGGCGGTGATGCAACCGGTCAGGATTTTATTTCACATTTCACATTTTATTTAACCAGGTAGGCCAGTTGAAAACAAGTTCTCATTTACAACTGCGACTTGGCCAAGATAAAGCAAAGCAGTGCGACAAAAACAACACAGAGTTACACATGGGATAAACAAACGTACAGTCAATAACAATAGAAAAACCTGTATACAGTGTGTGCAAATGAAGTCAGGAGGTAAGACAATAAATAGGCAAATTGTGGTGAAGTAATTACAATTTAACAATTTACACTGGAGTGATACATGTGTAGATGGGGATGTGCAAGTAGAAATACTGGTGTGAAAAAGAGCAGAAAAACTAAAATAAATATTGGGATGAGGTAGGTTGGATGGACCATTGACAGATGGGCTGTGTACAGCTGTAGCAATCGTTAAGCTGCTCTGACAGCTGACACTTAAAGTTAGTGAGAGAGATAAGTCTCCAACTTTAGTCATTTTTGTGTGGCTTTGGGGATGACCAGTGAAATATACCTGCTGGAGTGCGTGCTACGGGTGGGTGTTGCAATGGTGTCCAGTGAGCTGAAATAAGGTGGAGCTTTACCTTTGATTTTACCTAGCAAAGACTTAGATGACCTGGAGCCAGTGGGTTTGGCGATGAATATGTAGCGAGGACCAGCCAACGAGAGCATACAGGTTGCAGTGGTGGGTAGTATATGTGGCTTTGGTGACAAAACGGATGGCACTGTGATAGACTGCATCCAGTTTGCTGAGTAGAGTGCTGGAGGCTATTTTGTAAATTACGTCGCTGAAGTCAAGGATTGGTAGGATGGTCAGTTTTACGAGGGTATGTTTGGCAGCATGAGTGAAGGAGGCTGTTGCAGAATAGGAAGCTAATTCTAGATTTAACTTTGGATTGGAGATGCTTAATGTGAATCTGGAAGGAGAGTTTACAGTCTAACCAGACATCTAGGTATTTATAGGTGTTCACATATTCTAAGTCAGAACCGTCCAGAGTAGTGATGCTAGACGGGCAGGCTGGTGCGGGCAGCGAACGGTTGAAGAGCCTACATTTCGTTTTACTACTATTTAAGAGCAGTTGGAGGCCACGGAAGGAGTGTTGTATGGCGTTGAAGCTCGTTTTTAGGTTTGTTAACACAGTGTCCAAAGAATGTCCAGATGTATACAGAATGGTGTCGTCTGCGTAGAGGTGGATCAAAAAACTCACCCGCAGCAAGAGCGACATTATTGATATATACAGAGAAAATAGTCAGCCCGAGAATTGAACCCTGTGGTACCCCCATAGAGAGACTGCCAGAGTTCTGGACAACAGGCCCTCCGATTTGACACACTGAACTATCTGAGAAGTAGTTGGTGAACCAGGTGAGGCAGTCATTAGAGAAACCAAGGCTGCTGAGTCTGCTGATAAGAATGAGGTGATTGATGGAGTCGAAACCCTTGGCCAGGTCGATGAAGACGGCTGCACAGTCCTGTCTTTTATTGATGGCGGTTAGGACCTTGAGCGTGGCTGAGGTGCACCCGTGACCAGCTTGGAAACCAGATTGCATAGCGGAGAAGGTACGGTGGGATTCTAAAATGATTGGTCATCTGTTAACTTGGCTTCCGAAGACTTTAGAAAGACCTATATCCATCCTGCCCTGCCTAACAGTTTGGATCATGACCGCGGCTGCATTCCAATCTTTAGGAATCTCAGACTATACGAAAGAAAGGTTGAACAGATTAGTAATAGGGGTGCTCTCTAGGATGCTCTCAATGGTGCAGTTGTAGAACTTTGAGGGGTCTGGGGACCCATACCAAATCTTTTCAGTCTCCTGAAGGGGAAAAGGTTTTGTCGTGCCCTCTTCATGACTATCTTGGTGTGTTTTGACCATGATAGTTTGTTGGTGATGTGGACACCAATGAACTTGAAACTCTCGACCCGCTCCACTACAGCCCCGTTGATGTTAATTGGGGCCCTGTTCGGCTCGCCTTTTCCTGTAGTCCACGATCAGCTCCTTTGTCTTGCTCACATTGAGGGAGAGGTTGTTTTCCTGGCACCACACTGCCAGTTCTCTGACCTCCTCCCTATAGGCTGTCTCATTGTTGGTGATCAGGCCTAACCCTGTGGTGTCTAAGTACACACCCCTGAGGGGCCCCAGTGTTGAGGATCAGCGTGGCAGATGTGTTGTTGCCTACCCTTACCACCTGGGGGCAGCCTGTCAGGAAGTCCAGGATCCAGTTGCAGAGTGAGGTGTTTAGTCCCAGGGTCCTTAGTTTAGTGATGAGCTTCAAGGGCACTATGGTGTTGAACGCTGAGCTGTAGTCAATGAACAGCATTCTCATATAGGTGTTCATTTTGTCCAGGTGGGAAAAGGCAGTGTGGAGTGCAATTGTGTCATCTGTGGATCTGTTGGGGCATAATGCGAATTGGAGTGGGACTAGGGTATGCGGGATGATGCTGTTGATGTGAGCCATGACCAGCCTTTCAAAGCACTTCATGGCTACCAACGTAAGTGCTAAAGGGTGGTAATTATTTCGGCAGGTTAACTTCGCTTCCTTGGGCACAGGGACTATGGTGGTCTGCTTGAAACATGTAGGCATTACAGAATCAGTCAGGGAGAGGTTGAAAATGTCAGTGAATACACTTGCCAGTTGGTCTGTGCATGCTTGGAGTCCATGCATGCTTGGAGTACACATCCTGGTAATCCATCTGGCCCCAAGGCTTTGTGAATGTTGATCTGTTTAAAAAGGTCTTGCTCACATCGGTTACCGAGAGCGTTATCACACAGTCATTCAGGCTCTCGTGCATGCTTCAGTGTTGCTTGCCTCGAAGCGAGCATAAAAGGCATTTAGTTCATCTGGTAGGCTTGCATCACTGAGCAGCTCGCTTCTGGGCTTCCCTTTGTTGCCGGTAATAGTTTTCAAGCCCGGCCACATCCGAACAGTGTCAGAGCCGGTGTAGAATGATTCAATCGTAATCCTTTATTGACGCTTTGTTTGTTTGATGGTTCGTCTGAGGGCATAGCGGGATTTCAGATTAGTGTCCCGCTCCTTGAATGCGGCAGCTCTAGCCTTTTGCTCGATGTGGAGGTTGCCTGTAATCCATGGCTTCTGGTTGGGATATTTACTTATGGTCACTGTGGAGACGACGTCATTGATGCACTTATTGATGAAGCCGATGACTGAGGTGGTATACTCCTCAATTCCATTGGATGAATCCAGGAACATATTCCAGTCTGTGCTGCAAAACAGTCCGCCGTCATCTGACCACTTCCATATGGATCAAGTCACAGGTACTTCTTCCTTTAGCTTTTGCTTGTAAGAAGGAATCAGAAGGATATAATTATGATCAGATTTGCCAAATGGAGGGCAGGGGAGAGCTTTTGGATGAGCATCGAAGGCATGATCCCAGGCTGTGTCACATAGGGCGGCTTACAATTGGCCCAGCGTCGTCCGGATTAGGGGAGGGTTTGGCCGGGAGGGCTCCACGTTGGAGAGTAGCAGTGATGAGACAAGATTGAAATTTGGGAGAAAAGGGGGTAAACTTTTTTTTTTTATTGTATATGGATAGATCAGATGTGATTCTTGAAAATGTGTATTTTTTTACCAAACGCCCCTCAAGATTAGAGTGGAATTGAATGGAGAGAGAGAACGTTCTCTGCTGAGTTTATAAAATGGTAAAATGAGCAGCACGGTAGTGCATTTGTAGATACAATGTTGTCAACAAATTTAGGTTGCTGATACTCCCATCCTTATTGCAGAATGCAGCAATTTGACAGCATGTACTAATGTCGAATTAATCCACACTTGCATTAGTACCATTGTTTTGGTGATTGGCATTTAGGCTCTGACAATGAAAATGTAGCAGACAGACCTACAGTATGTTTAGTAGTGATTTGTCACTATGAAAATCATTTGGTCAAACAGATTGTGAACTCAAAAGCGTAAGTTTGATTCTAGAGGGGAGACAATAGATATAAAAACATTTTGGTTAGGGTGTAGGGGCAGATTTATGTCTTGCCTAGAGCAGATTTGATTATCAATTTACTTTATTTAGTCTGATCAGTTGAACAATTCTCATTCTTAACAATGGGCTGAAATAAAAGTGGAATTAGTGTGCATGTCAGAAAGATCCCCACATTTACAGTATTTTACTGCTCCCCTTCTTCCCAATTTTGCCAGTGTAATCACAGATTTTAAATCTGATATGCATACCTGTGTCTTTGAAAATGAATATAAGGCTATATATTTTTGCAGCCATTCATTGACAGTTTTGAATAAGTCCTACAAATAAGTATTGGATATTAAAATGCTCTGGGCCTCAAATATAATTTCACATTTTAGTATTGTGCACATGCAAGGCAGCGATAGAGGGAGACTGACAATTCATTAACAAATATTTTGTCTATGTAGAGTAAGAGAATAACAATGATCTTCAACTAGTAGACATAAACCACCTGAATATTGATATTCATTCGACTATTTTTTAAAGGTTGGATGATTGACAAATTAAGAACATCCAGCACTTGGGAAACATAGATCAAGGAGAGCAAGCAGGATTTTCATCCAGCACTATTTTAAAGAGTTCACCAAAATGACCAAATACTAAATGTTTGTGTCCTTACCTTGAAAGCGGTCTGACAAAACTGCAATCTATGATTTGGTTACCCACTGCCATCAACCATTAATATTAGTATTTCCTCTGCAGAGCATTCTCACTGATCTTCCCACTGTTTCTCCCATTGGCCTGTTTCCTCATCTAATTTCATTTACTGATTTTTTTTTTTTTAAGTGTCAAACCACCTAAAAAATAAATTAAATTGTATACTTTTAATTCCATCCACCCCAAAACCTAAAAGTAACAAAGTCGTAGAATTTTGAGTGTTAATTTATTGTTTAAAAAATTCTGAATACAGCTGACCTGTTTTTTTATATATATATATATATACCCTGGTCATAGGCCTAAACCATGTCGAAATACATAGAATTACAGGAAATTAGATTTAAAACAGTAACATTTCACAGGCCCGGTCTAGGCAAAATCTCACTCCAAGCCTTCTTCAAAGTTGGCAGCCCTGTAGTCGGCTTTTCATATTCTCAGTCTAGTCTAACGTTAGTCCAATAGAACAATTCTGGTATTTTGTATATATTATTTCGTGGAGTCTGGCAACAAACAAAACAATTCCCTCGTTTTGAGAAATAAAAGTAGGTTCATATCCTAGCGTTACTTAGCTAGTTACCTGTTTGAAGTAGAACGCGCTGAACAGCGATATCCAGCAGCTTTCGGAGACGATTGTTCTCCTCCTTGGAGCGAACGATTTCTGTCTGGTACTCAACTATCGTACCCTTCACAGCTCCAAATATCTCCTCGGCAGCCGCGGTTAATCTCTTCGTAAGAAATATATTCAACAATTCCAATTTTGACATTTTGTTTGCTGTGCGAGTAGTACCACAAATGAAAGATGTTACTTATCTTTCAGGCAGTATTATTATTTTTAACAATCCACCATCTTTGTTTATAGCTATCTAGTTTCACGAATGTGACGACACAGATAAAATAATGAGCCAGATATTTCACCGGATGTATAAATGTGAAGCATCCAGTTGGCGTTTCCACTAACTACCAAATCGGATAATAAGAGGAAGCCCATTGACCGGCAGTGGGAGAAGATGGAGGGAGATGGATTTTGGACGACATTCTGCAAATGTTCTCATCGATGAAACATTTGAACTACATAGTTTTATTTTTCCAAAACTAGAATCTGTTACGAACAGAGTGGACTTATCTTTGTAGACTTTACCCTTTGCAATAGTTTTTTTAAATTGCGTTTTTTTAGGAGCGCATTGGCGTTTTGAGTTATTGCAAACGCGCACTTTTGAGTAGGCGTTCTCTTACGGAAATATGCAAGTACATGCTAGCTCTGCCTATATCCTTGCTTGTTCTGCCTACTTTGATTAATTTGCTCCCATTGGAAACACAGGCCATGGTCTATCTTGATTTATAAAAAATCTTCGGCTACGATGCGTCTTTCTGCTCAGATCGCACTGACCAAACTTAAGAGCGCCGTCTGCTGTATCGGAGGGGGAAACAATTTATATTGACAAACACATTTCAAGAATTATAAAATCAACAGTAGTTGGTTGATTGCTCCAGGTAAGTTTAGGGCACATGAACCTGGCACTCAGATTTTTACACTGTAGCTGTAACAACCACTTTCTTAGATTGACATGTCTTCAGTCATCCTCACGCCATTTGCACACACTGTATATAGACTTTATTTTTTTTCCTATTGTGTTATTCACTGTACGCTTGTTTATTCCATGTGTAACTGTGTTGTGGTTTGTGTTGCACTGCTTTGCTTTATCTTGGTCAGGTCGCAGTTGTAAATGAGAACTTGTTCAACTAGCCTACCTGGTTAAATAAAGGTGAAATAAAAAAAGTCCTCGAGACTGGGGAATCGCAACTTGTCATGAAAGCCTTTTTATTATGTACAACACCCTTTAGACATTTACATAAGAACAGGCTCAAGCAGGTACAGATACACAACCAACAGGCTCATCATCCAAGATCATACAACTCTGATCAGCATATATCTGATCACAGTTGACATGGGACAGGACCAACTGGTACTCCGACCACTAAGGCCAGTTGTCACATGCTAGCAGTGGAACGTGTCAGTTGAATTCAGACATGGTGTATGAACATTACAAATAGGTTCAAAGTCAGACAGCAGATTCATAGTCCCTGAGAAGCTGCTTTTTCACATTTTATAACTAGAAAACACTATTTGTAACAAAAGGTTGAACAGAGAGCAGGTTAGATGTTAAACAGTGTGTAATGTTTCATATTCAACTGTGTCAAATAATTGGGTAGGTTTAAAACATTGTCCAAAATGGTATTTAATCCAAACACGTGTTGACCAACGTACAATAGGGAATACAGGTCGGCGAAACTAGAGGAACATGGTAGTTGTATTTAAAAAAGGGACTTATTTCAGAGTTAACTTCTGTAATACAAAACTGAAAACAAAACTGAAAAACAAATCTTACTTTTAAACATTAAAACATTAAACATTCACTTCATACTTCAACCCATATTTCCATTTAGTTCATCTCAAATATAGCTAACTCAAAGTTCCCACAACCACTTTACATTTACCGTTGAATCAGTTCAGATCTTCAGGTGAACAAAACTTTGTACATGATTTTTGGAGCGTCAGTCCGACAGTAGACATGAGCTCAAGGCAAACGCAGGAGCAGATTGTAATTGCAGCAGCAGTCTGTGACACCCTGCTAGACAAGTTAGTTATTGTAGCTCTTCCATTTAAAGCAGTCTTCTAAGCATACACAGATTCAGTCTTTCTGCAACAAACAATGATACATGATTGAACAACCATGGGTGACAGGCCTGGCAGGTAAGACCACAAGCTCGTCTTTAAAATGCAAGATGGTAATTCCTGAGGACGTTTGAAAAATATATTTGTATGTCATTCAACAAATTGTTTGCTTTTTCCATCTTTCGGGACAAAAAAAGGAAATAAAAAATAAAACAAGTATATCACTACTAGTGTCAAATAATCAAAAAGGTACAGAAATTAAAATACATAAAGGATCGTTTTCCCAGGACAAAAGGTAACAACCATGAATTAAATAGTAAAGATTAAAAACAATACCAAATAAAAATGTTTTCTTTAATTAACATAAGTCCCCTCTGACATGTTGGAGCGAGCAACCAGTCTACTACCATGAAATGGGCTGAGAGATAGTGAAGGTGTTTGGGGATCTTCAGTAACATTGATGCCCTGCAAGTTTGTCGGGTAGTAGGTTAAAGTTCAACTGGTGTTAGTTCAGGTGGTTGACTGAGGGTTTTTGATTAGTTCCGGTGGTGAAATTCTGTTGGTGGTGATGAATGTAGGAGTTACTCTAGGTCAAGGGTCAGTCAGGGGTCATGAATGGGGTATCAGGGGTTACATGAACATTTGCATTACTCAAGGTCAAGGGTCAGTCAGGGGTAGTGAACGGGGTATAAGGTATCAGGTGACAGGAACATAAGCGTTACTCAAGGTCAAGGGTCGGCCAGGGGTCGTGATTGGGTTAGCTTGTAGACAAGTTTAGCTGTCAATCATCTCAGACAGCTCCAGCAGGTAGTCGTCCTCTCCCTTGCTGGGGTCCAGCTCCAAGTCGTCTTCCAGACGGTCATCTGTGAACTCGATCATCAGTTCGTCAAATTCGTCCATGGCGGAGGAGCTAACGGTGGGCCGCCGAGCCTTGGGCTGGGCGGGTGTCTTCATCAAAGGACTGGTGAGGAGAGCAAAAGGAGCAGAGTTCATTTAACACCAAACTGTTCATGCCACACCAAACTGTTCTTCCGACTAGCTTGGAAAGACACCACCGTGCAGTATCGAAGAGCCCTCACTGCTGCTCGATCATCCTATTTTTCCAACTTAATTGAGGAAAATTAGAACAATCTGAAATTTCTTTTTGATACTGTCGCAAAGCTAACTAAAAAGCAGCATTCCCCAAGAGAGGATGGCTTTCACTTCAGCAGTAATACATTCAGAAACTTCTTTGAGGAAAAGATCATGATTATTAGAAAGCAAATTATGGACTCCTCTTTAAATCTGCGTATTCCTTCAAAGCTCAGTTGTCCTGAGTCTGCACAACTCTGCCAAGACATAGGATCAAGAGAGACACTTGTGTTTTAGTACTATATTCCTTGACACAATGATGAAAATAATCATGGCCTCTATACCTTCAAGCTGCATACTGGACCCTATTCCAACTAAACTACTGAAAGAGCTGCTTCCTGTGCTTGGCTCTCCTATGTTGAACATAATAAACGGCTCTCTATCCACCGGATGTGTAGCAAACTCACTAAAAGTGGCAGTAATAAAGCCTCTCTTGAAAAAGCCAAACCTTGACCCAGAAAATATAAAAAACTATCAGCCTATATCGAATCTTCCATTCCTCTCAAAAAATTTAGAAAAAGCTGTTGCGCAGCAACTCACTGCCTTCCTGAAGCCAAACAATGTACACAAAATGCTTCAGTCTGGTTTTAGACCCCATCATAGCACTGAGACTGCACTTGTGAAGGTGGTAAATTACCTTTTAATGGCATCAGACCGAGGCTCTGCATCTGTCCTCGTGCTCCTAGTCCTTTGTGCTGCTTTTGATACCCTCGATCACCACATACTTTTGGAGATTAGAAACCCAAATTGGTCTACACGGACAAGTTCTGGCCTGGTTTTGATCTTATCTGTCGGAAAGATATCAGTTTTTCTCTGTGAATGGTTTGTCCTCTGAGAAATCAACTGCAAATTCCGGTGTTCCTCAAGGTTCCGTTTTAGGACCACTATTGTTTTCATATATTCTACCTCTTGGGAATGTCACTTGAAAATATAATGTTAACTTTCACTGCTATGCGGATGACACACAGCTGTACATTTCAATTAAACATGGTGAAGCCCCAAAATTGCCCTCGCTAGAAGCCTGTGTTTCAGACATAAGGAAGTGGATGGCTGCAAACTTTTTACTTTTAAACTCGGGCAAAACAGAGATGCTTGTTCTAGGTCCCAAGAAACAAAGAGATCTTCTGTTGAATCTGACAATTAATCTTAATGGTTGTACAGTCGTCTCAAATAAAACTGTGAAGGACCTCGGCGTTACTCTGGACCCTGATCTCTCTTTTGACTAACATGTCAAGACTGTTTCAAGGACAGCTTTTTTCCATCTACGTAACATTGCAAAAATCAGAAACTTTCTGTCCAAAAATGATGCAGAAAAATTAATCCATGCTTTTGTTACTTCTAGGTTAGACTACTACAATGCTGTACTTTCCGGCTACCCGGATAAAACACTAAATAAACTTCAGTTAGTGCTAAATACAGCTGCTAGAATCCTGACTAGAACCAAAAAAATTGATCATATTACTCCAGTGCTAGCCTCCCTACACTGGCTTCCTGTTAAGGCAAGGGCTGATTTCAAGGATTTACTGCTAACCTACAAAGCATTACATGGGCTTGCTCCTACCCATCTCTCTGATTAGGTCCTGCCGTACATACCTACACGTACGCTACGGTCACAAGACGCAGGCCTTGCTGTCTGGCCGGTTCCCCTATACACATTTGCATAAAATGAATCACCAACAGTAACTCTTGAACTGTTCAATCTAGAGACACCAAAGCAACTTTGTTATGTTCAGTCTATCTTAACTTTAAATTCTTAACCTTTATCAACTATAATTATATAAATGTTTGAATCATTCAAACTAGATACAACAAATCAACTTTCACATGTTCAGGCAACTTTTAACAACTATACAAATGTACATACATTTGCAGAAATAACTCACTCAGAAGTAACTGTTGACCCGTTCAGGCTAGAGACACCGAACCAACTTTCTCACGTGCAGTCTTTCATAACTTCAAATTCTTCAAAAATGTCATCAACTATAATTATATACATTAGCATAGATTAGCATAAAATAACCAAGCAACAGTAACTATTGAACTGTTTAAGCTAGAGACACCAAACAAACTTTCACGTGTTCAGGCTATCCAAAATTCTTTAAAACTTCTATCAACTAAAACAATACAAATGTATATACATTTGCATGAATAACTCACCCACAGTAACTCCCGAACCGTTCAAGCTAGAGGCACCTGTCATACCGTACATGCTTTTAAATTGTGGTGTCCTAGGCTACCTGGCTAAAATGCTTGCTCGCTACCCTAACTTCCTTTCATTAAGATTAGCCTACTACATCTAGCTCCATACTGAACTTCCATCCTCTCAGGCCAACGTGTGAATTTATAGTTGGATCAGAATCGCATTTGAAATCATTGGCCATTATGGAGAATTAAGTAAAACCAATTTTAGCTAGCTAGTTAGCCATCGGAGGACAACAACACAACGAGACGTAACAATTTAAGTTATTTTCTGTCAACAACGTTTTGCTCTCGATGTGATGGGACTGAGGTGAAGCCAAATCCAAACTGGCTTCCCATTCACAGTTGAGCTCACTCAGTTTAGCTCAACGCTGATTGGCTATTATTTTATACTTTTTTTTATCAAGGGAGACCAAATGGTTACTGGCTTACCTTGCATTCAATGCTACGACTGACAATATTGTCATACTCTTTTTGACCAGACATCATCAGAAAGATGGCGTACACATACAGAGACAGAGGGGTGCTGTTTCACTCACTCAGATGCTTTTTCCAGTGAGATACATTCAGCCTCTTGTGAATTGAAGGAAAATTATGAAACACAGAGAGATGAAAGATATATTGTTGTGTATATTTTTTTATTATTATCTTGGTTTTTGATTTTGGGGGGGAAGCCTTTACCTCCCTCAACATCTATGAATATACGCCACTGCAAACCCTGCATTGTGTTGGGTGGCAGGATCCTTGTAATCCCCATGTCACTTCCTTAGATCAAGCCTATGGCTACTGGACTATGCTGTCAGCCCGACTGCTCCTCACCCAGCTACTGGCTGGTGTTCCTATACTGTCCTATACAGAGCAACCTGACCTACTACAATGTCATGGTGTCTGTCAGGCCAACATTTTTTGTGAACTGTGGAATATTACGCTGCCATTTATTTATTTATTTATTGTGTTTTTTTTTGCTAAATTGCTGTGTATATGTGTGTTGAGAGACGGGAGTGGTTTAAAAAAATAATCTCTGTGGGATGTTTTTCATTAATGTTTTGGTTATATGAGGAATTTCAACATTTGTTTTGTACTATATCTAATTTGCAGCCCCTTTCCCAAGATAGGGGATGTGTATTTAAACACCCTTCTATTTAACTTAAATGTGTTTTTCCACATGTTTTCACTCCCCTTTCACATTGTCTTGTGCCAGTAGCAATATAGGCTCATGTGTTGTGAATTCTATGTTTTTTTTATTTCTATATGTTTTTTGTATTACTAAACCCCAGTAATAATAATACTGTATTGGTCACGTTCTGACCTTAGTTCTTTTATTATGTCTTCGTTTTAGTTTGGTCAGGGCGTGAGTTGGGGTGGGTAGTCTATGTTCCTTTTTCTATGTTGTGGTTTTATGATTGGCCTGGTATGGTTCTCAATCAGAGGCAGGTGTCGTTCGTTGTCTCTGACTGAAAATCATACTTAGGTAGCCTTTTCCCACCTGTGTTTTGTGGGTGATTATTTTCCTGTTTAGTGTTTTTTCATTCACCTTACGGGACTGTTCGTTTGTCGTTTAATGTTTTGTTCAGTTATTTTATAAAAAATATGAACACTTACCACGCTGCGCTTTGGTCCTCCTCTCCTTCCACCAAAGACAACCATTACAGAATCACTCACCAACCAAGGACCAAGCAGTGTGGTATCGGGCAGCAGCGATCTCTGGACTCATGGACATGGGAGGAGATTTTGGACAGAAAAGGACCCTGGGCACAGGCTGGGGAATATCCAAGGCAGAGCTGGAGACAGCGAAAGCTGAGCGGCGGCGATATGAGGAGGCAGCACAGCAGCGCGACAGGCACGAGAGGCAACAGGGAGTGTGTCATAGTCAGGTTGGAGACCTGAGCACACTCCTCGGGCTTACCGAAAGAAGCGCAGTACTGGTCAGGGACCGTGTTATGCGGTCAAGCGCACGGTGTCGCCAGTACGCGCTCATAGCCCGGTGGGCTAAAGGCCAGCCACCCGCAAGTGCCAAGCGAGAGCGGGCATTCAGCCAGGGCATGTTGTGCCAGCCCAGCGTGTTTGGTCTCCAGTACGCCGTTTCGGCCCTGGGTATCCTGCGCCGGCGCTGCGTGCTGTGTCTCCGGGGCGCTGGAAGGGTGCAGTGCGTTCTATGCCTGCGCTCCCCCCGTGCCGGGCGAATGTGGGTCTTAAGCCTAAGGGAGAGGTGCGAGTGGTATGAGGTGCGAGTGGTATGCACCAGATCTCCAGTGCTCACCCACAGCCCGGTTCAACCTGTGCCGGCACTCTGGAGGGTCTGGGCTAAAGTGGTCATCCAGCCTGGAGGAGGGGTGCCAAGGCTGCGCACCAGAGCTCCAGCGCTCCTCCACAGCCCGGTCCATCCGGTGCCTCCTCCAAGCACCAGGCCTCCTGTAGGTCTCCCCAGCCTGGTGGATCCTGTGGCAGCCCCATGCACCAGGCTCTCTCTCCGTCTCCTCCCTCCAGGTCCGCCCATCTGTCCTGAACTCCCAGAGCTGACCGTCTGTCCTGAGCTGCCAGAGCCGCCCGTCAGTCAGGAGCTGCCAGAGCCGCCCGTCAGTCAGGAGCTGCCAGAGCCGCCCGTCAGTCAGGAGCTGCCAGAGCCGCCAGTCAGTCAGGAGCTGCCAGAGCCGCCCGTCAGTCAGGAGCTGTCAGAGCCGCCAGTCAGTCAGGAGCTGCCAGAGCCGCCCGTCAGTCAGGAGCTGCCAGAGCCGCCCGTCAGTCAGGAGCTGCCAGAGCCGCCCGTCAGTCAGGAGCTGCCAGAGCCGCCAGTCAGTCAGGAGCTGCCAGAGCCGCCCGTCAGTCAGGAGCTGCCAGAGCCGCCAGTCAGTCAGGAGCTGCCAGAGCCGCCCGTCAGTCAGGAGCTGCCAGAGCCGCCCGTCAGTCAGGAGCTGCCAGAGCCGCCCGTCAGTCAGGAGCTGCCAGAGCCGCCCGTCAGTCAGGAGCTGCCAGAGCCGCCAGTCAGTCAGGAGCTGCCAGAGCCGCCCGTCAGTCAGGAGCTGCCAGAGCCGCCAGTCAGTCAGGAGCTGCCAGAGCCGCCCGTCAGTCAGGAGCTGCCAGAGCCGCCCGTCAGTCAGGAGCTGTCAGAGCCGCCAGTCAGTCAGGAGCTGCCAGAGCCGCCCGTCAGTCAGGAGCTGCCAGAGCCGCCAGTCAGTCAGGAGCTGCCAGAGCCGCCCGTCAGTCAGGAGCTGCCAGAGCCGCCCGTCAGTCAGGAGCTGCCAGAGCCGCCAGTCAGTCAGGAGCTGCCAGAGCCGCCCGTCAGTCAGGAGCTGCCAGAGCCGCCAGTCAGTCAGGAGCTGCCAGAGCCGCCCGTCAGTCAGGAGCTGCCAGAGCTGCCCGTCAGTTAGGCGCTGCCGGAATCGCCCCTCAATCCAACGGAGCCAGAGTCTCCCGCCTGTCCGGTGCTGCTGGAATCTCCTGTCCATTTGGGGCCCGCTGCCAGGGTCCCCAGTCCGAGGTCGGCGGCGAGGGCCGCCGCTCTAAAGGCGCCACGGAGGCGGGTAAAGAAGCGGGCAAAGACTATGGTGGAGTGGGCTCCCGCGCCAGAGCCGCCACCGCGGACAGACGCCCACCCAGACCCTCCCCTATAGGTTCAGGTTTTGCGGCCGGAGTCCGCACCTTTGGGGGGCGTACCTTCACATTCTGACCTTAGTTCCTTTATTATGTCTTTGTTTTAGTTTGGTCAGGGCGTGAGTTGGGGTGGGTAGTCTATGTTCCTTTTTCTATGTTGTGGTTTTATGTTTGGCCTGGTATGGTTCTCAATCAGAGGCAGGTGTCGTTCCTTGTCTCTGATTGAGAATCATACTTAGGTAGCCTTTCCCAACCTGTGTTTTGTGGGTGATTATTTTCCTGTTTAGTGTTTTTTCATTGATCTTAATTAAGAGGACTGTTCATTTGTCGTTTATTGTTTAGTTCAGTGTTCAGTTATTTTATTAAAGATATGAACACTTACCACGCTGCACTTTGGTCCTCCTCTCCTTCCACCAAGGCAACCGTTACAGTATTACTGGTATATTTTCACCTGCCATTTGATGAGGAGTCAGTAAGAAAAGGGGAAAAGATACGGATAGTCAAATAGAATAGAGAAAATCTAGTTAAATGGCTTTGGGTTTGTAGAAGTATCGCAATACAAAGGTGCAATGTTAACAAAGGTAGCCTCAAGGTAATATATGTTGTAGGGCTAAGAATGAAAAGTCTTAAAAACCATGTCAAACACAGGGAAATTACAACAAGATAAAGCAGGAAAAAAATGTTTTATTCATATGCTTCTAATCTAAAGTAAAATGCACATTCAAATCAACCAATTTCCACTACTACTAAACTCAATGCAAGACTCAACTGAATGCATCTCAACAATTGTCTACAGAAAGTATTCTTCCACAAAACCTTTTTTTCACGACGGTAACACTTGAAGTTGGTAAATACAAAGTTGGTGTTAGCTTTAGCATTAACGATGCTAATGGACGCCAGGAACAAAAGCTGCTTTTTCTTCAACAGCTAATGGGGATCTGAAATTAAAATCACAAGTCATAAATTCACTCCCTCACAACACGCTCAAGGCCACACACAGCACTTGCAGCTATCGTTGAAGACGGTGCCGCTGCCGCATTTGCTGAGGTTAGTGATGCCACCAGCGCACATGTAGAAGGAGTTGTTGTCCTCTGGGTTGGCGTAGATGCCATCAGGCTTGCCGTTGCAGAAGCCGGTCCCAGGGGCGTGGGTGGTGGGGCGTGTGGTGGTGGGGCGTGTGGTGGTGGTGACTGAGCCAGGTTTGGGGGTGGTGGTAGGGGGCAGAGGGGGCAGCTCTGGATGGGAGGAAAGAGAAAAGGAGAGAGGGTTTTACCATGAGGGACAGAGCTGAGGTGATGAAATGTCTGGACATGATTTAATCTGACTGCATTTACCATAGTGGGCCCCTCCACAGTGGGATAATCTGGTCCAGTATTTGGTTCACTTCCGATTACACTTTAGTTAAGTTTTGGATTGCCAAGTTTGTTGCTTCACTGAAACGTCAGACTCACCAATGTCAAGAAGGTTGCGCAGATGTCCCAGCAGAGGGTGGTTACCCTCGGCGCAGAACTGGTTGGCGAAGTCATCAAGATCCAGGGCCCACACGAAGGCCCCGCCAAACTTGTTGGCTTTCATGTAGCGGACCTGTGGGATTGAAGGAGGACAGAGAAAGGTAGAGAGACAAAGACAGAGAGAGAAAGGGTATATATTTAGAGGCTATGTCACCCAAGTTTTCACAAAGCTTAAGTATCATGCCAGATACTTTGTTTACCACTTTAATGACTGGGCAAGAATGTCTTCTTTTCTAAATTAGTATCATGGTAAATGTTGAATTGAAAATGACCTTGGTCTCGTAGCTCTGCCTGTTGTCAAATCCAACCCACTCATTGCCCTTGTAGGCATAAGGAACCATCTGGTCTGCAATCATCTCAACTGTTGTGCCCTTCACAAAGGTGCAGATCTGAACAAAACACATGAAACGTGAGATTGTTTTGTGAAATCATCATGCAAATGAAATCACCCTCTTGTACTGCATTCTTGAAATAACAATGAAAAACAAATATATAACTTTGCTTAACATTTTGGTCCTGAGTGTATGAATGTCTTGGCCCCCAGCTCTCACCTCATAGTATGCCCAGAAGCCGGCCTCGCGGGTATAGGGCCCGGCGGAGGCGGGGCCACTAGCTGGTGCTCCAACACTGGTGTCAGATGATGTAAGGCGGAAGGTACGACCATAGGAGGCAAAGCCCATGTTCAGCTTCTCCACTGGGGTGCCATTGTCTCTCCAGTACTTCATGGCATAGTCCTGAGAGAGAAAGAGAGGGGTGGAGGGATGGGGAGAGAGGTGAGAAATATAGCAAGTACCTCAGCAGTGCTAGGGCATTTATTGTTGTTGAACAGGGATGGGTAAATTTGATGGAGGTGGGGGCCACAAAAAAACGGAACTCATCATTAGGGGCCGCAGTGGCTCGTGGGTCTGCGTACTCACATCCATACCCCGCCACCTTGCAAACATTTTAGCCCCCCGTTTAGCCCCCCCGTGACAGCAAAGAGAAGAAAAAAAATCCTGCAATTCTGCTCCTCTTGCCATGGGGTGGAGATGAACAGGTGAAGTTTTACAGCTAATTTCCTGCAATTCTACACATTTTCCATTTTCCAAAAAAGGTGGAGGAAAATGTTTGCAGTGTTTAATGTGATAACTGATGATCACTGGGCCCCACCCCGGTCGGTAATTCAACCATGATTACTACAAGTTTAGATAGCTGGCCACTAGACTAATTTACCAATCTATAACAAATGTAGCTGACATGGGCTAATTAAAGGATTGCTGATGCACAACCAAACTTCAAAAAACATAAAATAATGGGGGCTGCAATGTCCCATCCCTGTTGTAGAATAACACTCAAAGGTGAAGTGGCACTATGGTGTTTCTTTATCATCGTAGCAAATGTCATAATTATACCATAATAAGTCAATATCATTGGTAAAGCTGTATGATGTATGAAACCAATTTGACTTCAAATGAACGGTTTTGAACTTACTACTTTCTTCCTTCTACAGGTTCAGTCACTACAAAAGTATCATTATACACACTGCTAAACATTCTGTCAGTTTGTGTGGAATCTTTCCTTACAGTGTTGAAGAAGATAAGGTCTCCCGTGTCATGAGCACCACGGTAGAGTGGGCTGTTGTGTCCAGTGAATTGTTCCCAAGTTCCGTGGAAGTCATAGGTCATCACGTTGATGAAGTCTAGAGACCTGGAGATACACACACAAGCAGACACATAAACTATAACTATTTAGATCAGAAATGGCACCTGGAAGCTGTTTCCAGAGATCCAAGATCCAGAGCTCATTATAAAAACTGATGGAACAATGCTGGAAACATTCATATTAAAAATGGCCTCTAGACTCACTTGGCGATCTCAGCAATCTCATATCCAGCATCGATGGTTCCCTTCCCAGCGGACACGGCAGCAGTCAGCATGAGCTGGGCATTGCCGGTGGACTTGGCCTCAGCTGCGTAGGCAGCCACGAGCTCCTGTAAAACGTACATACACAAAGCATCATGGGTCAGAAAGGGTTGGAGATACACGGTAAAGATGTATTATGGGAAACCATACGAGCTTGGGAAAATATATGAATATGATGCACTCGGTTTTTGTAAAGCTCTTTGGATGCTTGGTAAAGCACTAATAAATCCAAACCATTGCTTCCATTGACTAATAACTGTAGTGGAGGTGCCACACCCACCTGGCACAACAGAGTGAACCTCTTCTTGTCCTCTGGGGGGCTCCCTCGGGCTCCAGGGTACTCCCAGTCCAGGTCCAGCCCGTCAAAGCCATGAGTCCTCAGGAAGCTGATGGATGACTGGATGAATGTATTACGGTTGGCAGCATTACTCACCATGATCGAGAACCTGAGGTGAAGAATAAAGTTTTATCATAAGGCTGTGTATTACAATACACCATATGGTTTCTAAATACAACCTACTACTGTTCTACTTCCACAGATATACTACTAGCTAATTTCTCATGGACCAAGTACGTAAACATAAATCGAGCATCTGACAGAACTAGGTTAGATTTTCGTTCTGGGTTAACTCAGTTTTCTACTAGAACACCATGATGGAACACCTGAGAGAAGATAAAGGTTTTATCACAATGCCTTAATTTAATACACTATGGATGCTAAAGTGTGCTACAAGTAAATTAGTACAGATATCAGTAGTCATATAGTACTGATAGTCAGTCATATAGTACTGATAGTCATGATGAAAGTAATCTTGACAACACAAACGTGTGGCATTGTCCTTTGTCAAAAGCACTTTGAACAGCATCTTATCTTCACTTTGCTTGTAAAACATGATCGTTGTGTGATTTCAGGTCCCCTAGTATAGTTAACATACACCCAGACAACCTAAATTCAGCTATTTCACACATGTACACGTGTCTATTAATATGTATGTGTGAATTGGAAATGTGATTTTTGCATATCCCAACTCTTCTTGAAACATCCTCAGGGAGTGGGGTCACAGCCAGGGTCTGCCATTATTAACAGTAACCCTGGTGCAATTAGGGATAAGTGCCTTGCCCAAGGGCACATCGAGAGATATTGAATCTTGTTGGCTCAGGGATTTGAACTAGCAACCCTTCGGCTAGCCGCCCTTTCCGCCAAACACTACGATACTGTAGGTACAGTTGAAGATGTACTCTAAACCTGAGTCTGGTTGTTTAAGCCAAATGTATGGTGTGTTTCATAGCCCTGTGGCATGACTAAGGAAGGTACTTACTGGGAAGAACCGAAGTTCCATCCTCCGACAGCCAGCAGAGTCTTAAGATGAGGGTTCCTGCAGAGAGGCGGCAAAGAAAGGCGGGTTTGAGATTGTTCAGCGATTTTGGACATAAGTAGATTGAAAAATCTAAGCGGCTGCTAAAAACTAGCTCCAGTTCAGGGAAATGAATAACAACAACAATGAAATATCCTGGACAATTGGGAAACTAAGTTTCTCATTCAACACCAATAAGTTGTGAAGCGAGCCACTTACTTGGTCTTCAAGGCGTTGAAAGACTTGTAGAGGACGTCATCGTTCCACTCATAGGTGACCAGCTCGTTGCGGCTGTTGATGATGGAGAAAGCGTAGATCAGGTGAGTGCACAGGTGGGGGTCCACATTCTCGGGCTTGTACTTCCCTTTGTCTGGTCTGTATTGAGACCAATTGGTGAAGTAGCACACCATCTTGGGAGAGGCTGCAGCTGTGGTGGACACTGAGGTGGAAGCACCCAACTGGCACAGCACCAGGCACAAGCCTAGAGAAAGAGAGAGAGAAAAATCTGAGGTCAATACATGAGTAACTCATGAGAATAACTTTTATCTGCACTGATGTAATAGGTATTTGCTTTGCCTTTCAAAACTGCACTTTGTAAATTGCCAAAAAACATTTGTCAAAGCATATCCTTTTATTAGACGAGAAAGGGCAGTGATTGTGCCTGATGTAAACTGTGGAGTCGTAGTGGATGAGTTGTATGTTATCACCTGCTAAGATTGTCAGCTTAGACATCTTAACTTCTGTTTGATACGAGAGAGAGAGAGAGAGAGAGAGATTAATCAATTAATCTTGAATTAATCTGATATAATACAGTTGGTATTTACAGTGGGTTATGCCAGCATGGAACTGATGCAAGGTGTCAAACATGTACCTGCTCACTACATCACAACAATAAACTACCCACGACTAATATTTATCTCCCCATTAGATAAATAAACCTGACCAACTGTACTGTGCATGGTACTGTCCTAAACAACATGTCCTACACTATTGAAATAATAGCATTAAATGTGTGCATTCACGGACTCTCCTTAATACATTCAGATACTTCGAATCTTTAGAAAACCAATTTAGCAATAGAATTAAAAGCAACAGTGTCTAGCAACTAAAGAATAATAGCAGCTAACATCAAAGGTTTTTTCATCTAATTTCACAATGATTCATTGTTCAAAATATGACGGAATAAACTGTCAGCTCTCAGAGTTTCCTTCCAAGCTTACCTTGGGAATTTCAACGATGAAAGAACCAGTGATGAGAAGTTTAGTCTGTCCTTTTATATAGTTTATTTGACCAAATGGGAGGGGGGTTGATAAAATGATTGCAATACAATCAGATAAGATAACTACAGAATGGTCTGGACTGGGTGGAGATGTATTTATGACAGGGTCGTGCCAGGTAATGCACAGTACTCAGCTGAGAAATGCAAAACAAGACAGATAAGACACAGTGCCTATAGAAAGTACACCGCCTTGAACTTTTTTTCAAATGTTGCTGTGTCATTGGCCACGTTTACACGTGAACAGTATTCCGGATAGTAGCTCATACTCTCACGAGTATACCTGTAACCATGAATAAACAAAATATTCCTCATTTAAGTTTATATGGGTTAAAAGGAATGGTAACTGAAATCTGGACACTGACCGTAGTCCTATAACCTCTCAAATGTAGCCTAATAAAATAGGAATTATTGGAGACTTATGCATTTGTTACAGTAAAATTATACAACACATGTTAATTTTGTCTCTGGAACAAAAGTGGAGAAATATGATTACGTTCTTTAAGCAACTCTTGAGAACATTTGAATATGTGTGTAACAGTTATCTTTGACACTGCTATGCATGTCACGACTTCCGCCGAAGTTGGTTCCTCTCCTTGTTTGGGCGGCGGTCGGCGTCGCCGGTCTTCTAGCCATCATCGATCCACTTTCCATTTTCCATTTGTTTTGTCTTGTCTTCCCACACACCTGGTTTCAATTCCATCATTACGTTGTGTATTTAACCCCCTGTTCCCCCCATGTCCTTGTCCAGAATTGTTTGTTGTAAGTGCATGTGCACGGGTTTTGTATCCATTGATTGTTTGTTATGATTCCGGTGGTTTTTATTATTAAACTGCTCCGTTGTGAACACTGTTTTTGCTCTCCTGCGCATGACTTCTCTGCCGCCAGTACGGATCCATTACAGAATTCCGGACCAACTACATGGAGTCAGCAGGAGCAGGTACCCTGGGTATAGACGTGGAGGAGTGCGTCCGGGAGCACGCAGCAATGCTTCACCATCTTGGCACCGCCATAGACCGCGTTGTCCAGACAATGGACCGCTGGGAGAGACAGGGAGTTCTATCAGTCCCTCCACCAGCACAACCAGGGTCTCCACTATGCGCCCCTCCTTCTCCTGGTCCCAGCGGGATTCGTCTCTCCCTTCCCCAGGAATACGATGGGACGGCTGCGAACTGCCAGAGGTTCCTGTTGCAGCTAGACTTATACCTGGCAACCGTCCACCCGGCTCCTTCGGGCCGTGAGAGGGTGTCCGCCCACGTCTCGTGCCTCACTGGGAAAGCCCTGGAGTGGGCCACCGCCGTGAGGAGAGAGGGAGATGAGGTGTTGGATCAGTTTGAGGAGTTCAGTCTTTGACCACCCGCCTGAGGGGGTGAACGCCTTTTCCATCTGAGGCAGGGGAAGAGGAGCGCCCAGGAGTTCGCCCTGGAGTTTTGGACCCTGGCTGCCGGCGCGGGGATGGAACGACAGGGCCCTGATCGACCATTATCGCTGCAGTCTGCGTGAGGACGTCCGTTAGGAGTTGCCTGCAGAGACACCACCCTCACATTCGACCAGCTGGTGGACCTGTCCATCTGGCTGGATAACCTGCTGGCTACCCGCAGACATTCAGATCGGGGTCTGTTGGTTCCATCCCCCAGCACCCCCTCTCGGATACCCATAGAGCTGGGAGGGACAGTGCACAGGGAGACCGGAGGGGGTTCCAGCTCGTGCACCATCTGTGGCCGCAGAGGTCACACTGCCGGTCGGTGCCGGGTTGGTTCCTCTGGGTATCGAGGCAGCAGGCAAGGCACTCTGGCATCACCCCAGGTGAGCCGGCACCATTCTCACCCAGAGCCCTCTGATGCACATGTGTTTTGCAGGTGGATTTTCTTACCGATCTCCCCCCGATCTCCCCCTCACAGGGTAACACCGCGATGCTGGTCGTTGTGGATCGGTTCTCTAAGACCTGTCATCTCCTCCCTCTGTCCGGTCTCTTACGGCTCTACAGACGACGGAGGCGTTGTTTACACACGTCTTCCGGCACTACGGGGTGCCTGAGGATATAGTGTCTGATCCAGTTCCCCAGTTCACGTCTAGGGTCTGGAAGGCGTTCATGGGAACGTCTGGGGGTCTCGATAAGCCTTACTTCGGTGTTTCACCCCAAGAGTAATGTGCAGGTGGAGAGAGTAAACCAGGATGTGGGCAGGTTTCTGCGGTCTTATTGCCAGGACCGGCCGGGGGAGTGGGCGGCGTTCGTGCCCTGGGCCGAGATGGCACAGAACTCGCTTCGCCACTCCTCCACTAACCTCTCTCCCTTCCAGTTCTAGTGCCTTGGCATCAGAGTCAGACCGAGGCTCCTGCGGTGGACGACTAGTTCAGGCGCGCGGGGGAGACATGGGAAGCTGCCTGTGTTCACCTTCAGCGGGCCGTGCTGCACCAAAAAAAGAACACAGACCGTCACCGCAGTGAGGCCCCGGTGTTCGCACCGGGGGACCGGGTCTGGCTCTCGACCCGAAACCTGCCCCTCCACCTGCCCTGCCGGAAGCTGGGTCCGCGGTTTGTGGGGCCATTTAAAGTCCTGAGGAGAGTGAATGAGGTTTGTTATAGCTTACAGCTTCCCCCGACTACCGTATTAACCCCTCGTTCCATGTCTCTCTCCTCAGGCCGGTGGTGGCTGGTCCGCTCCAGGAGTCTGAGGTGTGGGACGTTCCTCCGCCCCCTCTGGGCATCGAGGGGGCCCCGTCGTACTCCGTTCGCTCCATACTGGATTTGAGGCGTCAGGCGAGGGGCCTTCAGTATCACATGGAGTGGGAGGGGTACGGTCCAGAGTAGAGTCCCTCGTGATGCTGCCACCCCCGTGCTTCACAGTTGGGTTGGTGTTCTTTGGCTTGCAAGCCTCCCCCTTTTTCCTCCAAACATAATGATGGTCATTATGGCCAAACAGCTCTATTTTTATGTCATCAGGTCAGACATTTCTCCAAAAAGTATGATATCTGTCCCCAAGTGCAGTTGCAAACCGTAGTCTGGCTTTTTATGGCGGTTTTGGAGCAGTGGCTACTTCCTTGCTGAGCGGCCTTTCAGGTTATGTCAATATAGGACCCTGAATTAATCTGTCTCTAAACAATTGTTTGAAAACGACTTGTGTCATGCACAAAGTAGATGTCCTAACCAACTTGCCAAAACCTCTAGTTCGTTAACAAGACATTTGTGGAGTGGTTGAAAACTAGTTTTAATTGACTCCAACCTAAGTGTATGTAGACATCCGACTTCACCTGTATATTAGGCCTAGACTACTACAGTGAATTTTGGTGACCAGCTGTGCTATGCAATCCCACAAAATGTTTTTTGTCTGACGCACGTTTTGTGCCATTTGAAGTTGAAGTTGAACATCGCCAAATGCGTTCATTTAAATAATTGTGCAATTCAAAAATATATAGTGCCTAGGCATATTTTATGAAACCACGGCTGTTGACATGGACAACATATTGCAAAACAGAATATCCAATTCCCAACTGAGCTCCTGTTTGGAAATGGGAAGTTCACTTTCTCATCCATGAACAAATATCAAGTGCACTTTCCAGCAGCTCACATCAGCAGGATGGGGGGCCTTTTCATTAGGAGGGATGTCTAACGTGGATCTCAAAATGAAGGATTTTGATCACATTTCCTCAATTTAAATATTAGACCTATGGGGACACATATATTGGCAGCAAGGTGCAAGTGATCATTGTAGCCTTTTATCATGTAGACATGATGTTGAAATACCTTCACGCCTACCGAAGAAAACCACCAGGCTACCGGCATAGACTCAATTTAATGAACAAATAAAGAATTACGGGAGGCAGTTTGGAAAAAAAAAATCCCATGGAAATCTTCCTTCTGGAATAAGGCAGAAGCTGGGATAATAATTACATAATAATCAATGTCTCTAGTAATACTACAGCTGTCTCTCTCTCACCCGTTAAACGTTCCTTTTCAATGAATTTGATAGGCAAAATGATTTTAACATTATGCTATACCACATCCTAGGCTTACTTTCTGATGGACCTCAGCCAAGAATTGAAGGTGAGTCCGAATACGTTTTTAGGAAAGAAGAAATGTGTTTTGTGTGTGTTTGAGGTGCGTTGGTGGCTTTGATTCATGGGTCCTTTTAGTGTGTGTGTGTGTGTGTGTGTGTGTGTGTGCGTGTGCGTGTGCGTGTGTGTGTGTGCGTGCGTGTGCGTGTGTGTTCACTAATTCTCTCTATGTCCATTCAGAAAGTTTCCTAAAGTGGCCTGTCTTGTAAAAATGTGTAAGCAAGTCATGATGTGAGGAATGATGACAGGTGCCAGTTTTGCATTTCTTTCCTCTCATTAATGTGATGCAACTGAAGAAAGAAAACGCAGCTCGATTGAATCTTGTAGGCGAATATTTGCCATATCATTATTTCTCTCTCATGATGGAGTCCTCTCTAGTCACTTTGAACAACATGATCTTGCATTGACACTGACTTCTCACAAGGGAATTACTGCAGCAGGTCATGACGGTATTGTATAGTTGTTCTTAAAATTCTATATTGCGCCAAATTTGTGATGCGCACGCCATCTTCCATAACGTTGACATGGAAAATATGAATGTTGTTTCCAACTACCAATTAGCTACTGCGCCGTAAATCCAGCTGTATATTGAACGTTGAGCTTGCCGAAAGGCTAGACTATTTGACAATGACAAGGAGTGGAATGTTAGCTAAAGAGATTGGTACTCAGGCTACTGTGCTGTACCTTTCCACAACTTTGTCCCTGAATTATTTTACAAGCTCCTTGGTGCTCATGGTTGAGTGTTTGCTTTTCAATTCACTACCCAGCAAAGGGAACCATTAGGAACTGTTTCTAGGTTGCAGTTGTAAATGAGAACTTGTTCTCAACTAGCCTACCTGGTTAACCTTTCTAGCGCAGGCGTTCCACTAGCGGAACCCCTCGACAACATTCCACTGAAAAGGCAGTGCGCGAAATTCAAATATATATTTTTTAAACATGGAACTTTTACACATTAACAAGTCCAATAGAGCAAATTAAAGATACACTTCTTGTTAATCTACCAATTGTGTCCGATTTCAAAAAGGCTTCACAGCGAAAGCACAACATATGATTATGCTAGGTCAGAGCCAAGTCACAAAAACACACAGCCATTTTTCCAGCCAAAGACAGGAGTCCCAAAAAGGAGAAATAGAGATAAAATGAATCACTAACTTTTGATGATCTTCATCAGATGACACTCATAGGACATCATGTGACACAATACATGTATGTTTTGTTCGATAATGTCCATATTTATGTCCAAAATCTCTGTTTATATTGGTGCGTTTACATGCAGTAATGTTTTGATTCCAAAACATCCTGTGATTTTGCAGATAGTCACATCAAATCCCAAATCCCCTTAATGTAACCACTGTGTCAGATTTCAATTTTTTTTAACGTAAAAAGCATAATCTGAGTACGGCGCTCAGAGCCCAATCCAGCCAAAGAAATATCCGCCATGTAGGAGTCAACCGAAGTTAGAAATAACATTATAAATATTCACTTACCTTTGATGATCTTCATCAGAATGCACTCCCAGGAATCCAATTTCGACAATAAATGACTGATTTGTTCCATAAAGTCCATAATTTATGTCCAAATAGCCACTTGTTAGCGTGTTCAGCCCAGTAATCCATCTTCATGAGGCTACGTCCAGACAAAAACTCTAAAAAGTGCCGTTACAGCTCGTAGAAACTTGTCAAACGATGTATGGAATCAATCTTTAGGATGTTTTTAACATGAAACTTCAATAATGTTCCAACCGCAGAATTCCATTGTCTGTAGAAAAGCACTGGAACGAAAGCTAACTCTGTAGGGACTGCGACAGGGACAAGACAGGGACTTCACAAGCCTGAGACACTCTGCCAGACCACTGACTCATTCAGCTCCCATTCCCCCCTCCTTTATAGTAGAAGCCTGAAACAAGTTTCTAAAGACGGTTGACATCTAGTGGAAGCCTTAGGAAGTGCAACTTGACCCCATAGACACTGTGTATTCATTAGGCCAAGCTTTGAAAAACTACAAACCTCAGAATTCCCACTTCCTGGTTGGATTTTTCTCAGGTTTTCGCCTGCCATATAAGTTATGTTATACTCACAGACATCATTCAAACAGTTTTAGAAACTTCAGAGTGTTTTCTATCCAATACTACTAATAATATAGATTCCAAGAACACAGGATGAGATGTTACTATCCTTTGTGCAAGCACTTCCAAGAGTTCATGAACAGTGAGCCTGGTGAAATTTGGGGAGCGCATCGTCAGTAGTGTACCTTTGGTTCCTAGGGTGTTTCGGCCTTTCACACTATACACCCTCCCCAAAGGTGGCCAGCGACAGGGTGATCAATCCTACGCTTGCGTCCCATTCCCAATTAGTCATAGGAGTTGCCTTGTTGTTGATAGCCAACATCCCATGGGACTATGCATGGCACGGGCATCCTCCTCCCTGAGTCAAGCATTGTTGACCGCATACCTCCTGGCCCTCTCACTTCGGGGCCCAGCTGGGGTCTTTCCTCTTCATCCAGAGCCACTGATTGCTGCCTTCTGCCGCCTCCGATACAGCTTTGATTGCCGAATGCTGGCTCTGGCCCTTAATTCCCAGGTCTCTAAGCAGTCTGGTTGTAGATGTTGCCAGAAAACCTCTGCAGCCCACCTCCACTGATAG
Source organism: Oncorhynchus tshawytscha (assembly GCF_018296145.1). Taxonomy (NCBI): domain Eukaryota; kingdom Metazoa; phylum Chordata; class Actinopteri; order Salmoniformes; family Salmonidae; genus Oncorhynchus; species Oncorhynchus tshawytscha. The sequence continues at coordinate 54,498,455 of NC_056435.1, forward strand.
GACTTCTGTGCTCCAGCCATGATTCCGTGCTTCAGCTGCTAGATTGGCATCGCGCAGATGTTTTCGCTCATAAGCCTCATCTACTGAGTCCTCCCAGGGTACTGTTAGCTCAATGATGAAGACTTCTAATAATATGCATATATTAGCATCTGGAACTGAGTAGGAGGCAGTTTACTCTGGGCACGCATTTAATCCAAAAGTGAAAATGCTACCCCCTATCCCAAACAGGTTTTAAATAAAGGTGAAATAAAAAAATAACAAATAAATTGTATCCTGAGATTATGCGAATCACTACAATTTAACACAGGTTTAACACAGCCAATTTACTTGGTGTGTGATTTTGAAGGTGATTACACCTGAGCTAATTTAGGATTGCTATTACAAGGGGGTGGACACTCATCCAACCAAGTTATTTCAGTCTTTATTAGGTGTGCATATACAATTCTAGATTTCTTACTTACTCATATTATTATTATTATTAATTGCTCGCTCTAGTGCTTAAACAACGTCCAAATGTGCAGACTGACCCAACTTAGATTGCTTGAGAAAATTGTTTTAATATTATTTATACTTTTTGTACTACAACAATATTTAAATTTGCTCCCTAAATGAGCTCCCAATGCATTTGAATTACAATAAAAGTACCTTAGACTTACATAGGGAAATTTTGGAAATTTGGGGTATGTATCTCCTCCTACAACGTTTAAGCTATCAACTCCAAACCAACGTTGAGATGTTCAGACTGACCCAACTTAGATTGCTTGTGTTTATAATTTGTATTACATTTTGAACAGTAAGCATTTTAAATGTTAATAAAAGGTCCACAAGCTTGAATGGGAAGTATTTTTGATTCTCCTATCAACGCAAGGCTAATGTTGAGATGCTCAGTCTTACCCAACTTAAATAGCCTGCATTCAGATTTTTTATAATATTTAACATTTTTGAATTATAACCATTTTAAATTTGCACACATTAACATGGGTTTGAAATAGAACCACAGTAATACAATGGTAGCTATTTAAAATAGTCCTAATCCTTGGCCAAATAAGCTATAAAACCAACTTGAAAAAACAATCATGCAATGCTAACTTCAAATTCTTAAAGATCTTTATCAATTATAACTTTACACATTTGCATAAATTAACTCACCAACAGTAATTCTTGACCCGTTCAAGCTAAAGACACCAAACCAACTTTCACATATTCATGCTGTGCTAACTTCCAGTTCTTCAATAATTTTATCAACTATAATTATATAAACATCGCAAGGTGTGACGTGGTAATAGCAATTGACTGAGTCTGATGTACAATGTGAAAAGGCCTTAAGACATTGATTTGCATCTCTGGCAGGTAGCCCCTACTCAGAGGACCGCTAAACTTAAAATCAATAAATATATAATACATACAGGTAACTGCCAAAATAAAGGAAACACCAATATAAAGTGTCTTAATAGTAGTGATGGGAAGTTGGACTCTTTTACTGACTTTTCAACTCGTTCAGTAAGAGGAATGAATCTTTCGACTAACTTGATTCAGTAATGCCCAGAGCACACAGGACCCACCTGCGAATGATGAACTAAAATCTAGAATAAATCATGATTCTGCAAGCCCCTCATTCACCATAGGGGGCTTATTGGAGATGTTATCTGTGACTGAGACTTATTAAAATGTGCTTCAAACAATGTACATGTATATTTCTTCTCTATGCATGATCTATTGTTTCTGCACAAACATGATAGACTTGTCCGAAGCAGCTGAGCCAGAGGTGTATTAACCCTGCTGTAGAAATCATTGCGCCCAGCTGGTCAAGCCAACGACTAAAGTGAACAAGTCACTCGGAAAAACGATCATGACTCTTCAGTCACAAAAATGAGTGCTTGAAAAATTATGAATTGTTCGCAACATCATTCTTCTACAAGAAATTCCAGCAATTTTTGTTTTGTTGATGGTGGTGAAAAACGCTGTCTCAGTCACCGCTCCATAATCTCCCATAAATGTTCAATTTGGATGAGATCTGATGACTGGGACGGCCATGGCATATGGTTAACATTGTTTTCATGCTCATCAAATCTTTCAGTGACCACTCACGCCCTGTGGATGGGGATATTGTCATCCGATGGGGGCATTGCCATGGTAGCCAAAATAATGGATTGCCCAGCATTTTTATACATGACCATAAGCATGATGGGATGGTAATTGATGAATTAACTTAGGAACCAGACCTGTGTGGAAGAACCTGCTTTCAACATACTTTGTATCCCTCCTTTACTCATGTTTCCATTATTTTGTCAGTTACGTGTATATAAAAAATAAATGTGACCAGGGAGCAGGCATGCTGCTGATTTTACACTGAAAAAAAGCAGCTTGCCCTTTGACTGGCAGCTGTAGTGTCGCAGGTCAGGAAAAGGGCAGTTGGTGTGTGTGAGGAAAACGGCAAGTCAGCAGCAGGAGCACGTCTGTCATGTGACTAAAGGGGCCAATCGCAAGCACCTCACCGGTGAGGCCACCGAGCATCTTGGCTATCTCGCCATGGCGCAATCACTTTGGAGGGCCGCCTTCCTGCTGCCTGCTTGTTGCTATCTGGGTACTTCTGAGTCTACTGATTACAGTAATAGATACTAGTGGTGCAATGTCTTCAACAACATTTAATAAACTGTCTATCTGTAAGTAATAAAGCATTATCTAAACTGTCCTCATGAAATATGGTACAGCTATGTATTTGTTTCTTTTTTTCAAACCTTGACTTTTAGGGTTCAGTCAGTGACAGCAATAGCAGTTCAAATCAATAATGTAAGTCACATTTTTTCTTAAAATCATTACTGAACAAAAATACTGTATAAACGCAACATGCAACAGTTTAAAATATTTTACTGAGTTACAGTTAATATAAGGAAATCAGTCAATTGAAATAAAGTAATCAGGCCTTAATCTATACATTTCACATGACTAGGAATACAGATATGCATCTGTTGGTAACAGATACCTTAAAAAATGGTAGGGAAGTGGATCAGAAAACCAGTCAATATCTGGTGTGACCACCATTTGCCTCATGCAGCGTGACACATCTCATTCGCATAGAGTTCATGAGGCTGTTGATTGTGGTCTTTGGAATGTTGTCCCAATCCTCATCAATGGCTATTAAAAATAGCTGGATAATGACAGGAACTGGAACACACTAGAGAGAATAAAGTAGACGGCGAGCGTCAAACGTTTGATTTATGACCCTCGTCCGGATGACGCGTACATGCCCAAATATGGGCATCCAGTCAGGACATCCTGGCGGGAAGGTGTCACGTGGTTATGCCAATATAAGTGCATCCTGTTCCTGTTGTCACGTGTTAGAGTGTGTGCTATTTTATGGCTATATTGCATCTATTCCTTTGAAGTTGTCACGATGATTGATGTGTAGGGACCTCGTTGAACTGGGGGGGATGTGTTTGAACATTTCAAAGAGGATGGCCCCACACCCACCCTACTTTATTGCCCTTAGGGTTGTTGTATATGAAGCAGGAATGTCCGGGGGCGATTGTGTTGGCGGCAGACGCATTATAAATAAAGCCCAGAACAACACATGCGGCCCCAGAACACTAAACAATATTTTAAAAATAAACATGGATTTTGTGATCAGTGGCAAAGCTGTGATGACTGCAACAACGGAAGCAGGACCGCGGCTGAAACATACAGAAAGGGCCAAGTATAAAGCAACAATATACGATGCACCAAAAAAACGGTTTCTAAGTGTGTATAGAACCCAAATACCACCCCCAACAGCGCTGAAAGATCAAGTGATGATGTCTAATGGACAGCAATGGGGGTATCAGTTTGATTACCAGGCATGTAGAGTGAAACTCTATACCGTAGCCGAAGGATAAGTATATACAGACCAGACTTTAGGAGCAGACTACGGGCTTGAAGACCGTTTTTTCGCAAGGTTGTGTGTCCCGAACTGAGAGTTATCACAAAGGGGTATAGCGTGTTCACAGGCTACGAGACCCGTTGGGAAGGTACCCCTGACTCCTCAGGAAGAGTATTTCACCAGGTGAAAATACAAAGAAAGAATGGAGTTCTATATCAGCAACGAGGAAACCCGCAACCAAAACATTTGTGATGGAGGCCTGACTGGGTATTTTAGGGTTGTGCATGCTTATTCCTTTTAAAAGTTGGGATCTACTGGAATTGAAAATGTTAGAATTGTTGGACGCTCTTTTTGTACAGAGCCAAATGCGGCAGAGCATTGTTTGGCTAAGGAAGTGCATAATATATACGAATCCTGAGGATTATGATTCAAAGGAACCCTAAGAAGGTACATCCTCAGAAGGGTCAGCCAAAGGACTGGTTCAACAATGAAAGGAGTGTCCATAAAGCCTCCTGTTCTTCATTTCAGCATATACCATGGATATGGATCCTCAGGATTCGTATATATTATGCACTTCCTTAGCCAAACAATGCTCTGCCGCATTTGGCTCTGTACAAAAAGAGCGTCCAACAATTCTAACATTTTCAATTCCAGTAGATCCCAACTTTTAAAAGGAATAAGCATGCACAATACAACATACCAGGACTCAGATACGTCATGGGGGCCAGACCCTAAGGACTCTATGCCTCGCAGCCCACCATTCTACTCCCCCCAGGCAAGACCCCCGACACCTCCTACATGTACACAGCCTGAGGATGTGTTTGATGGGGTGGTCAGTACTATTTTTGTGGACACCATCAAGGCCTCTGTAGCCACACTTTTAGACGTTGTGATTGGAGAGTATATAAGAGAAAAATGCATCGGTTGTGAGTGTCACGCCCTGACCTTAGAGAACCTTTTTATGTCTCTATTTTGGTTTGGTCAGGGTGTGAGTTGGGGTGGGCAGTCTATGTTTTGTGTTTTATATTTCTTTGTGTTTGGCCGGGTATGGTTCTCAATCAGGGACAGCTGTCTATCGTTGTCTCTGATTGGGAACCATACTTAGGTACCCTTTTTCCCCACCTGTGTTTGTGGGAAGTTGACTTTGTTTGTAGCATTATAGCCCTTAGGCTTCACGGTCGTTTTTGTATGTTATTGTTTTGTCAGCGTCATCTGAAAGAAAGGAATATGTACGCTCACAACGCTGCGCTTTGGTCCTCCTCATTCAACGATCGTGACAGTGAGATCAATCACCCCAGCCAGCGCCGTCATCTGTGTTTATACGAGCCCCCAAGATACTACTTCTTCAACCATTTTGAGGAGCTGGTGAAAAGACTGTGGTCCTGCAGGTTTATACCTTCACTGGTTAGAGCCCTGGAGTCTTGTGCCGTCTATTCCCAGAGTTTACGGGGTAACCGAGGCTTTCCTACATGAACTGAAGGAGGCGATCTACATCCACTAAAAACTCAAAGAAATCCGACCACACTCTGGTGGACGACAACAAATACAGTGAAGCTGTGGTGGCTGATGTGATGACTTTCTTACTCAATAAACCAAGAGACAGAGTGACAATACATATTTGTTATTTAGATGTAAAGCAATGGGTAACTATGTGTATACAATGTTAGAGAGAATAAATACATGTTTTCTTTTGAGAGAACTTACAAATGTGATGCATCAAATTATTGAAAATAAAGTGAACAATGTATCGTTCTACACAACACACAATACCTGGGCTAATGTAGAGTGTGTGCCAAAAACTGAGCAAACATGAATCATGTACGATATACAGGCGAGAGTCTACAATGGCCACAACTGATATCCCATCTTGTGGATGATTCTGAAGAACTAGAAACAACTTTGTCTAAGATTTTACTTTATTTGTTTGAAACACTGTATAATTGTAACATGTATCATATTTGTTGTTTATATACTCATATAGCGGATGTGTATGTTTTAAAAATTCAGCGACACAAGCCTGTAAATCTTAACCAAATATACAGGGTATTGCATGCTTGGATCGTTGATGTCACGATCGTTAGAATGATTGGACCAAGGCACAGCGTACTTAGAGTTCCATATGTTTAATAAATATGCAACTCACCAAAAACAAACAGAAGAATACGAAACGTGATGTTCTGGGCTGCTCACAGGCAGCTACACAAAAACAAGATCCCAAAAACAACAGGTGGGAAAAGGCTGCCTAAATATGATCCCCAATCAGAGACAACGATAGACAGCTGCCTCTGATTGGGAACCATACCAGGCCAACATAGATCACACCCTGACCTAATCACACCCTGGCCTAACCAAATAGAGAAATAAAAAGGCTCTCTAAGGTCAGGGCATGACAGTTGAGAAAACGGGGACAAGTATCTTGCAACGAATCCTGAATTGTCTGTATATGTAATACTTGATGTTTGCAAAAATAAAATTCAAAAATGAAAATGAAATGTTGTCGTTATTTGAAAGTGGCTTATTAACGTTATTGTACCTCAGAGGCAAGAAGGATGGCGGAGCAAATGTTGAAAAACATATATTTTACCCCCTCTAACCCTGGGTCTTATGGGGTAAGGAGCGTTTACAGACTACAGAGCTATAGCCGAAGAAACAGGTAGCCGGTTAAGCGCTGCTCAAGTGAATGAGTGGTTATCAGAGCAGGATGCTCATACATAAACCCGTACGAAAACAATTTCAAAGAAATATAGTTTTTTCTACCCCATCCTCATCCCAGTTTCAGGCGGATCTATATGACATGCAGGCCCTTACAGATAAAAACTAGGGAAATCGCTACATGCTAACAGTTCTAGATATTTTCTCTAAAATAGCATTTGTAAGGGTCTTAAAAAATAAGAGCGGGGCAGAGGTGACCTGGGCCTTTGACTCTATCTTGAAGGAAGGAGGAGCCCCCAAGAAAGTGCAGACTGATGGCGTAAAATAGTTTTTTAATAATACTTTTCAGAAACTCATGAAGAAGCACAACATAGTACATTTTGCTACAGACTCGGATTTGAAAGCTGCAGTTGTTGAATGCTTTGACAGAACTCTGAAGGAGCGGATGTGGCGCTATTTTACAGCTCACAACACGCATAGATATATCGATATAGTTCAAGATTTAGTAATGGGGTACAACAACAGCTACCATAAGAGTATACGTATGAAACCCTCCGAGGTCTCTTCTGAAAACTCTTTTCAAGTCTTTAAAATCTGTATGGTTTGTTCCCCCTTCGCCGTAAGAAAAAAATGGATTTTAAATTCGTGTTGGGGGACTTGGTATGTATATCCAACATATATAATATATTATTAGTATTATACATATATTTTTTTTATAAACATAATACAAATAAATTAAAATGGTTATGGACCACAACCAACATCGCGACCCTAACCGCTATGTCACATACTATGTTGCTCAAGTGGGTAATGGGTTACCCGGCTATCATGGATCCCCGACCATGTACGGTTCGGGGATAGGCGGTATATTTCGTAACCTCTTTAGGATGGTTTTACCATTTATGAAGAGAGGCCTCAGCATAGCCAAACCACATTTAAAATCAGCGGCTAAAAATATAGTAAGTGAGGTTGTAGCCAATGCTATGACCAGAAGGGCGTCACCAGATGCCGAGCATCAAGAAGGCTCGGGGCTTATGATGTTGTCTCGAAGACCAAAAAAGAGACCTCCGGCTATAAGTCGCAGGCCTGCCCCTAATAAGCGGAGGTTAACCGCTAAAAGGAATTCAGTAAGTCAAAGACGTGGTAAAGTGAGGAGGTCTGGACCAAAAACGACAAAAAGAATACACGGAAGTATTTTCTAAAAGAACAAGCACCATGGCTCTTTTACACCGCATGTTCTCTGAAGCTATAAAGACAGAGCTCGATCTTTTCACGGCCCCCTTAACCCAACATTCAATAGAGAGATCCAGTTATGTGGAGATAGCCCCACTCGCTGCCATTACAGACAACGGTCCTATAGAATATTTTATACCAGGCAACGGTGACAACTATTTGGACCTCAACAACACCTTGGTGCATTTATGTCTAAAAGTGACCAAAAGAGATGGTACTAATATTGCAGACGATGCCAACGTGAGTCTCATTAATTACCCCTTGGCCACCAGCTTCTCCCAAGTGGATGTGACTTTGGGTGAACGCCTAATCAGTCAAATCAGTGCCACATACCCTTATAGGGCTATCATGGAGTGTTTTACTCAATTACTCCGAAGACACTCTCAAGACACAATTCAGCACCGGGTTGTTTAGCAAGGATACTGCAGGAGTCTCTATGGAATGGACAGACCCTTCCCCCGGTGCAAACAAAGGACTGGAGGCACGCGCTCGCTACTGTGCCGAATCTCGAGAGTTTCATCTGCTAGGCCCTATACACTGACATTTTCTTTCAAGAACGTTTACTCTTAAATTTTGTTGATTTAAGACAAAAATTAACCAGGGCCAAGGATGAGTTTTGTCTGATATCTGCCCAGGACGGTGACTTTAGTTTAAAAGTGTTGGGGTCAACGCTTTTATTAAAAAAGTGTCTGTATCTCCGGCAGTTCATCTGGGTCACTCACAGGCTTTGATGAAAGGAAATGCCCTTTACCCTCTCCAAAGAATTACCATGAAAACATTTAGCATACCTGTGGGCAGTAGAATCTGCAGTCAAGAAAACCTTTTTCTATGCCCTTTTCCCTGCTACATGGTTATAGGTTTGGTTGATCACGCCTCTAATACGGGCAGCTTAAATAAAAACCCATTTAATTTTCAACACTTCAATGCAGAGTATGTAGCTCTCTGTCAGGACAGGCGTCAGGTCCCTGCAAAGGCTTTCCAACCACAATTTAATAACAACATATCTGTGCGAGAATTTTACAATCTATTCCTGGCTACCGGGAGGCATCTAAAAGATCTCTCTTTACCTATTGACAGAAATTATTTTGCAGAGGGTTACACATTGTATGCTTTCAATTTATCACCTGATGATGACACCTCAGGAAATCTGTCAGTGGTGTCCCAAGGTAACCTCAGGCTGGAAATGCATTTCCGTACACCTTTAGCCTGTACAGTTAGCATGATTGTTTAAGCATTCTCTGATTCAATCTTGGAAGTGAATACCCGAAGACAGGTCTTAGTGGATTATTATTAAGGATCGTTGAGCAAAGACATGAATACCCAAGAGTTGGAAGAGCCGACTGATTGGAAAACAATTTTGTGGAGTGTTGTGATGATATACCTATTGAGAAATGGCCGGAGCGGCCTGCCATGTTTATTGTCAATACCCATCCTAAACACATGCCGGGTGAACATTGGCTAGCTGTGACATTAGAAGACGAAGGAGGAAGAAAAATGTCAACTTTTTTTGATTCCTACGGCTTTCCCCCCGGATTTTCACATTTCCCCAAATCTATTAAACAGTTTTTGACCAAAAACGGATCAAAGATCTACTACAGCATCAAACAAGTACAAGATAACCTTTCCACTACATGTGGTCACCACTGTGTATTCTACCTATGCCAAAGAGCCCGGGGAGTTTCTTTTGAAGATGTTATGTCTCTTTATAAGGATGATTTAAGAAGTAATGATAACGTTGTAGCTTGTATTGTTAGAAAATATCAAAAGTGTTCAAATATGGGACCTTTAAGACTGTGTAATCAAGGCGTATGCTCACATCAAATGTTTCAAGAATGCCACAAATGTTAAATTGCGTAATTTTTCAAATAAAATGTATTGAATTTAATTATAGTCATTGACAAGTCATTCAAAAGTCTAACCACCCTGAGAGATCGGGATTAGGAAAAGGTCCGGAGATGTTCAGGGGGGTAAATGTGTTATCATCATCCCTTTCAAAGGGGGGAGGGGTTGTTGGGATATCTTTAGGGGTGCTGTAGCTCGTTGAAGGTTTTTGTTTTAAAACTTGAATCTGTTGACAAAGCTTATAGTTGGGTATACCCGAGTGGGGAATGTTGAGGATTGCCTTTGTCATTCCAAGTAGGGGTCCCCTTTGAGTCTTTTCAATCCTTTTCGGTTCACAATATCCTTCATGGCCGTATTCAAATCATTTTCCGCTGTTTGTCTGATATTTTCAGGAGCCTGCATTTGTTTTTTAAGTCTATCCAACTCTTGTTGAGGCACCAAGTACATTTTATTGGCCTTCACACTCTGTGTTCAACCCCAACGTCTGGCAGCAATAAGGCTGGTGATGAAGGGCACAGCTATAGTTAGCAAAGGCAGAAGAAAACCCCCAGACTGTTGTATGCTATGTCTTTTCTTTTGAAGACTGGCCCTTTTATTGGCAAAGAGTTTGATCGAGGTCTCTTGTCTCTTAAATTATTTCAATTGGGTCAGGGTGAGTGGAATTCATCCTCTGAGAAGATTCAAAGCAATCTCACATAGGGATAATATGAGATCTGAAGAACAGTGACCCAAGATGGCCTTCTGTTCTTTAGCTGTAGCCCAACTAGGCTTCTCAAGAGGGGCAGGTTTCTTTCTAAACGCAGAGACATAGCGGTTACTTTTTAGGAATGTACGCAGCCGGCCACTCCCATGAGGAGCAGGCTGGTTCGGAGCCTCAGGTGTTCTGGAGTATTTGCTTTTAAATCCACGATTAAATAAGAAAATGGCACTTTGGTAGCGTCCTCGTAGCTCTCCGTAACGTAAGATTTCCCTCCCGGGTACATCTGCTGAGCTAGAGTGTTAATTTGTAGTTTGTCTCTAGGGTTTTTGAACAAAACCATGTAATTGGTGTTCAAACTAATGGTACGGCTATTTTTACCTTGGTGAAACACATTCTGCACCAAGTAAAGCACGGGCAGGTTTCTAGGATGAGTATATTGGGTAAAAGCCCGTGCAATTTCAGGATGTTCGCTACCTGCAAATAGCATATCGTCCAAAACCAGCAGATTGTTTTTATGAGGAGGGAGAAGTTCATCATCAGATAGGGATTCAGGTATTCCTTCAACAAACTTGATTTTTATTTTCTTCAACAGTTCATCATACACAGGTTGATAACACGAATAACACCACACAATATTGTCAGGTTTTTGAGATAACACATGTTCCGAATTCTCTAAAATACTTTTTACATAACAAGTTTTACCACTATTGGAGGGGCCTGCGATTAAGGCCGAAAATGGTCGTTGCAACCGGGGGTCAAAAAAAAAATCCCAAAATTGTTCAGGGTCTTTAATGATCGACATTGTTAGCATATTGCATCTCTGCGAAAGCTTCCCCCAAAGAGAGTTTAAGTACAATTTCGACACATTTCTTTTGGTTTTCTTGACCTCTATTCTGTCAGGGTCAAGAAGTATGCCTTCTCTGTTGTGATAGTCTTGAATGTACCTGTCTCTCTTGATCTGTGACCGATGCAGGATAGCCTGAAGCCAGTTGCTTGCATCTCAAGAAGGTCTTGATGTACTCTTTAAAAAGAGTGTCTGATTTCCTGGAAAGGTTCCATACTTCAAAGATTTTGGCCATACGATACCCCATCTCTAGAGCCTTAGAGAATTCAACTGTGACCCATACATCTGTCAGGGCTCTTTCTTGATCTGAGTGATCACAAGGCTTTTCCTGGTTGTTGTTTTCACTGTAGGTGTGAAAAAGGGGAAAGAAAAGTTTTCCTTGAGGTCCCTTGTAAGGCAACACTGGTAATAAACAAACCCCTAGGAGGGTAGACAGTTGCTTTGATCAGACCAAAATAGTTTTGGGGTAAGTCAAAGTCGCGGTGAATAATTTCAGGATGCCCCATAGGATCGCATGAGGAACTCATTACATGAGGATAAAGGGATTTAAAATCTACATATCCTATTGTCTCGTCGGGTTGCGCTACATACCTCAATGTCATAGCATTGGTACGGCCTCCATACAAGGCCTGTCGTGGTTCAAGGGTTCTGGTGTGTCAAAGCTGGAAAGAAAGTCTCGAACATGAGGATCAGACTTTTTGAGTGCTGTCCACTCATGCTCCCACATCACATTCACTTTTAACCCGTAAGTTGCCTGTAAAGATTTCAATTAGTCTTGAAACTCTTTGTACATTTCCCCAAAAGTATTTTGGGTTAGGACACACATGGCCTGGGGCACAAAGCAAGATTTACAACAGTGGAAGAAACAACCGTTGTACTCAAACACGGTCTCAACACCGTCAATCTGTGTGTATCCATCTATATGATAAGGCCCAAACGTCTTCTCACCCCTATTCAAAGCATGTTGAATAAAAATGACTTTATCCTGGGCCAAGTACTCCAACCTTTGAATGGAACCACTAGACGTCGGTAGTCGGTAGTTGTCAGGCGAGGGGATACCTATAGATGCTGTAGGTAGAAAGTGTGTACTATAGGTTTTCATGCATGCTGATGCAATAGTTGTACAACTCCAGGGGTCAATGCCTGCATCTTTGATTACCTCTTCTCTGAATCTGAGGCATCCTTCACGAAGTATAACCACATCATTGTCACAGTATGATTCCATCTCTTTATGGAAATCAAAAGTGCTGTGACATACTGTCTCGTACCACGTCATGAATCTCTCTCGCTCTTTGGGAGACATCTGATCACACCCGTACATTTTGGGCCTGGGATAAGCTCCAATATAATGTAGATTCTCCTCAGATGTGAAGAAGTGGGGGAACCAGAATTTCACAGAGTTCTCAAAACCCAAGGCCTCTGGCATTTGAGCCAATCCCATGGGTAAGAAGCTTAAACTGTTAATGTATCTCTGGTTGAAGGCGGGGTCTGCAAAACACAAGATTTTACTACCTTGAGCTATGACACTGGGTGCAAAGCCTTGCTGTATCAAGGGGTTCAAAAGCAGGTAGGAGTCATAGGCTCTAGAATTGTGCACTATAAACGTGAAGTTTCTGTACTGGGGTTTTCTAATGTGCTTTAGAAAGAGGAGAGCACAATTGGGCCCCTCTGCCAACCACTTATCACGCTTGAAAGTCATGGTAGATACAAAAATAGGCAAATGAACCCCTGCTTGCTGATTAGTCTCAAAATCATAGAACACATATTTCTCTGAATGTTCATCTTCAGCCAAGGGCTGAATATAACACTCGTGTGGCACTTCCTGAACCAATTCAGCGTCTCTGCTTTTCAAAGGCCCGTTCCAGATTGGGCAATGTATGATTCCACACACATGAGGTTTAGGGCTGTCTATTTTAAGGTTGTAATTGCAATGGCATTTTGGACATTTCTTGTTAATGTCACAACTGCTTACAGATTTACAGGCCTTGGGGTGCCATGTTTCAATTTTGTGTTTTTCGTAACAGTAGGCCGAACGACATGTGCGGTGACAATCTGCATAGGGTGTCAGGTTTAAGGGATGCATTGGACAATTTTCATCAAGACATACTGAACAGTTATAACGGCACCAGTGCCCCCCCTTTCGGGTGCAGCCGGTATGACAGTGCTCATAAAAAAGCTGTGATGTTGGTAATAATAATAATAATGGTCGTTTTGCACATAAAAGTACAGAATCTGAGGACGAGGTTGTGGGTTGTTTTGGAATTTCAAGAGAGCTGCATTAGCTCTACTGTGGTACAAAACCACAATCTTGATGTTCAGAAAGTTTTCAACAGAACTGAGTTGACAGGCAAAAACCTGAGAAAAATCCATTCAGGAAGTAGTTTTTTGTTGTTGTTGTTGTAGTTTTCTATTCAAGGCCATTACACTATCCATTGACTTAGGACACAAATTGCAATTCCTATGCATTCCACTAGATGTCAACAGTCTTTAGAAATGGTTTCAGTCTTGTATTCTGAAAAATGAGTGAGTAAGAGCAGTCTGAATGAGTGGACCCTGCCGTGTCACAGAGCTTTTTCATGCGCATGACCAGAGATAGTGCCTTTCTTGTTTAACTTTTATATTGACAACGTTATTGTCCGGTTGAAATATTATAGATTATTTAGGCTAAAAACAACCTGAGGATTGAATATAAACATCGTTTGACATGTTTCTATGAAATTTACGGATACAATTTGGATTATTTTGTCTGGCTGTTGTGACTGCGTTTGTGCCTGTGGATTACTGAAGAAAACACACAAACAAAACGGAGGTTTTCGGATATAAAGAGAGACTTTTATTGAATAAATGAATGTCTTCTGAGTGCAACCATATGAAGATCATCAAAGGTAAGGGATTAATTTTATCTCTATTTCTGACTTGTGTAATTCTTCTGCTTGGCTGGTTACTGTTTGTAATGATTTGTCTGCTGGGCTATGTTCTCAATAATCGTAAGGTATGCTTTCGCCGTAAAGCATTTTTGAAATCTGACACCGTGGTTGGATTCACAAGAAGTTCATCTTTAAACCAATGTAAAATAGTTGTATCTTTTCTGAGTTTTTATAATGAGTATTTCTGTATTTGAATTTGGCGCACTGCAATCTCACTGGATGTTGGCCAGGTGGGACGCTAGCGTCCCACATACCCTAGAGAGGTTAATGCAACCACTGTGTCAGATTTAAAAAAAAGCTTTACCGAAAAAGCACACCATGCAATGATCTGAGTACAGCGCTCAGGCAACAAAACAGCCAAACAGATATCTGCCATGTTGTGTAGTCAACAGAAGTCAGAAATAGCATTATAAATATTCACTTACCTTTGATGATCTTCATCTGAATGCACTCCCAGGAATCCCAGTTCCACAATAAATGTTTGATTTGTTCGATAAAGTCTATAATTTATGTCCAAATACCTCCTTTTTGTTTGTGCGTTTAGTACACAATCCAAACTCACGACGCACAGGCAAGTCCATGCGAAAGTTCAGACGAAAAGTTATATTACAGTTCGTAAAAACATGTCAAACGAAGTATAGAATCAATCTTTAGGATGTTTAATCATAAATCTTCAATAATGTTCCAACCAGAGAATTCCTTTGTCTGTAGAATTGCAATGGAACTCAAGCTGACTCTCTTTTTTCTCAGGTTTTTGCCTGCTATATGAGTTCTGTTATACTCACAGACATCATTCAAACAGTTTTAGAAACTTCAGAGTGTTTCCTATCCAAATCTATTAATAATATACATATATTAGCAACCGGGCCTGAGTAGCAAGCAGTTTACTCGGGGCACCTTATTCATCCAAGCTACTCAATACTTCCCCCCAGTCCCAAAGAAGTCAACAAACGTGGCATTGTTCGATGCCAGAAGGATAGATCCTGACTGTATTGCCGCTCGAGTAAAGCCACCATTAGTTTGTGTAGCAAAACCTTTCTGTATTTTAGAGCCCTGTAAAAGGCTGTGAGAAACCTAGCTTGTTCTATTTCAGGTTCGGGTGTTTCTACAAAATAATTGCAGGAATCAAGAAGGTTGGCCGCTTCACATAACATCACGTCGTCTACCTCTGAAATGTAATTTAAAACTTTGAAATCATCCGGTTTCTGTGTTTTACTCACAGGATGTCCTGTGCGCCGAAATCCTCCGCGTGCTCTCATTGTGTATGGTCTTCTGTGCCATTATACGCCGGGGAGGAGTCTGAAAGAAAATAATACATACAATATAATATAGATTATATATAGATATAATACTATATATTAACAATACGTAATTAAATTACCTCGGCTTTTTTGAGAGGGCTGTTCTGACAAATGGCGGAAACCGAGGGCTCTAGACTTTTTTCACCAAGCATACCAGATTCTGCCGGGCATGTCTCATTATTTGTCATTGTTTTAACATATTCAATCATAAAAATGTATAAATAATAATAAAATATGTATAACTAATAAAAAATATATATAATGGCTTCCTTGTAGCGTTGTTTTTTCAAGCAAGTTGCCGTCCCAGTAACACTTTTCGGGCTGGGGTGATTCTGCGCAATGCACTTGCGCCTGAGTTGTGGGTTGCTTGTTTGGGTCTGGAATATGGAGCGAGCGGTTGGAGGTTCCTGGGGGAGTTGATGTGACAGTTAAAGCCTCGGTTCTTGGTGTGTTTGAATAAACATTCGTACAGAACGGGAGAATAGCATCTCTGTCATCGTCTCCGCCGTAGTCGTTCAGAGTCCATAATGCAGCCGTGATCCTTCTTTGCGGTCTGTCAGCTGTTAACACAAAAATAGCTTTTAATATAGGGTGCACACTTTTTGTTTTTAATGTATAAATATTCTTATGGATTTTATTATTGGACTTACTTCGAAAATAGTGTGATGGGGACTGGCTGCACTCGTTTTGCTCCGCTGAATCCACTTCTAATGAACGCTGTTCCAAATCATTTATTCCCCGGAGCAACTGGGTAAAGGATTGATATCCTGTGAAAACTTCACAGTTGAATCCTCAGGTTGGAATATGTAAGCCATATGTCCATCACTCGAATCCAAAACTCCTTTAAAACATTCAGGGGCCTCATATAAAATGTCCTTGATGCTTTTATCATTGGGTTCGTGACAAGAGACGCATAGCACCCCGTGAATTGGTCTAGGTGACATAATTTTCTGTTTAATGTTCTGGGTTTTATTTTTTAAATGCTGTTTAGTGTTCTGGGCCTTATTTATAATGCTTCTGCCGCCAACACAATTCCCCCCCACCCACCCGGACATTCCTGCTTCATAGACAACAACCCTAAGAGCAATAAAAATAGGGTGGGTGTGGGGCCATCCTCTTGGAAATGTTCAAACACATCCCCCCCAGTTCAACCAGGTCCCTACACATCAATCATCATGACAACTTCAAAGGAATAGATGCAATATAGCCATAAAATAGCACACACTCTAACACGTGACAACAGGAACAGGATGCATTTATATTGGCATAACCACGTGACACCTTCCTGCCAGGATGTCCTGACTTGATGCCCATATTTGGGCATGTACGCGTCATCTGGACATAGGGTCATAAATCAGACATTTGACGCGCGCCGTCTACTTTATTCTCTCTCACACTGTCATTGACATCGATCAAGAGTATCCCAAACATGCTCAATGGGTAACATGTCTGGTGAGTATGTAGACCATGGAGGAACTGGGACATTTTCAGCTTCCAGTAATTGGGTACAGATATTGGTAACATGGGGCAGTACATTATCATGCTGAAACATGAGGTCATGACGGTGGATGAAAGGCATGATAATGGGCCTCAGGATCTCATCATGGTATCTCTTTGCAATCAAATTGCCGGGATTTATCCGTGAAGAGCACACTTCTCCAGCATGCCAGTGGCGTCGGTTACGACGCCAAACTGCAATGAGGTCAAGGCTCCGGTGAGGATTTCGAGCACACAGGTGGGCTTCCTTGAGACGGTGTCTGACAGTTTGTGCAGAAATTCTTCACTTCTGCAAACCCACAGTTTCATCAGCTGTCCAGGTGGCTGGTCTCAGACAATCCCACAGGTGAAGAAGCCAGATGAGGAGGTCCTGGGCTGGACATTCCTGCAGTCAGCATGCCAATTGCACGCTCCCTTAAAACTTGAGACAGTTGTGGCATTGTGCTGTGTGACAAAACTGCATATTTTAGTGGCCTTCTATTGTGCCCAGAACAAAGGTGCACCTGTGTAATGATCATACTGTTTAATATGCCACACCTGTCAGGTAGGCGGATTATCTTGGCAAAGGAGTAATGCTTACTAACAGGGATGTAAACAAATTTGTGGCCAAAATAAATAGGCTTTAAGTGTGTATGAAAATGTTTGGGATATTTTACTTCAGCTCATTAAACATGGGACCAACACTTTACATGATGTATATCTATTTTAGTCCAGTATAAGTTTTAGACTGAAAATTGACGGCAAGATTTGTAGACTGAAAATTGACGGCAAGAAGCCCAATACAGTGCATTCCAAACACTTGACTTTTTCCACATTTTGTTATGTTACAGCCTTATTTTAAAATTGATTAAACAAAATGTTTTACTCATTGATCTACACACATTAACCCATAATGACACAGCAAAAATAGGTTTTAGAATTTTTAGCAAATTTATGAAAAATTAAAACAGAAATACCTTACATAAGTATTCACACCCTTTGCTTTGAGACTCAAAATTGAGCTCAGGTGCATCCTGTTTCCATTGCTCATCGTTGAGATGTTTCTACAACTTGATTGGAGTCCACCCGTGGTAAATTCAATTGATTGACTGCGTGGCCATGCACGCTTCCAAAAAGATTATTAAGGACAACAACCACCCGAGCCAATGCCTGTTCACCCCGCTATCATCCAGAAGGCGAGGGTGCAACAAAGCTGGGTACAGGTGCAACAAAGCTGGGACCGAGAGACTGAAAACAGCTTCTATGTCAAGGCCCCAGACTGTTAAACAGCCATCATTAATATAGAGAGGCTGCTGCCAACATACAGACTCAAATCTCTGGCCACTTTAATAAATGGACTTAATAAAGATATCACTAGTCACTTTAAATAACGCCACTTTAATAATGTTTACTTGGTAAATATTACTCATCTCATATGTATACTCATATGTATACTGAATTCTATACCATCTACTGTATCTCGCCTATGCCGCACAGCCATCGCTCATCCATATATTTATATGTACATATTCTTATTCATCCCTTTATATTTGTGTATAAGGTAGTTGTTGTGAATTTGTTAGATTACTTGTTAGATATTACGGCATTGTCAGAACTAGAAGCACAAGCATTTTACTACACTCACATTAACATCTGCTAACCATGTGTATGTGACCAATAAAATTGGATTTGATTTGATTTCTGAAGGCACTATAACTAGAGACAGCAGTTTATTTTCTTTAATTGACCAAGCAAGACTATACCAACAAGTTATTGAAAAAAACATAGAGGTCCCTGGTTACATGTAATAATAATTATTATTCTATTTTATTATATCAACAAGTGACAAAAAATTTTTTTGCACTGTAAACTGCCTAGTGGTTAGAGCGTTGGGCCAGTAACCGAAAGGTTGCTGAATTGAATCCCCGAGCTGACAAGGTTCAAATCTGTTGTTCTGTCCCTGACCAAGGCAGTTAACCCACTGTTCATTGGGTAGGCAGTCATTATAAATAAGAATTTGTTCTTAACTGACTTGCCCCCCCAAAAAATGCTTCAGCCTTCTATATTCCAGTTGAAACAGGTCTGTAAAACATTAACCATTAGTTAGCTACCATAAATTGTTTCTAGGACCACTTGAATCCAGTAAACAGGAATGGTGCTATATGTGTGGAGACAACAGAGAATTCTCAGCCCAGAGATAAGTCTAATAATAATGCAAGACTTTGGACAACAGCATGGAGTTTATTACTCTCCTGATAGCCATTATCTGAGGTTAAGTGTTGCCAGTCTAACCCATACACTATGGTGGGACTGCTCGACCTGGATGTTTACCAGAAAACATGATAAACTACTCCTGTAATGGTTGTCTTGGGTGGAAGAAGGATCGGACCAAAGCGCCGCGTGGTAAGTGTTCATGATGATTTATTCAAAATGAACTGAACACTGAATAACAAAACAATAAACAATGTGAACAAAACGAAAACCGAAACAGTACCGTGTGGCCCAAACACTCAAACGGAAACAAACACCCACAATCCAAAAGTGAAACCCAGGCTACCTAAGTATGATTCTCAATACAACTAACGACACCTGCCTCTGATTGAGAACAGGGAACAAAACAAAAACAGAGAACAAAAACCCAACATAGAAAAACAAACAGACTGCCCACCCCAACTCACGCCCTCACCATACTAAAACAAAGAATAAAATAACAAAACTATGGTCAGAACGTGACAACTCCCATGGTTGTAGACTGCTCTACCTGGATGTTTACCAGAAAACATGATAAACCACTCCCATGGTTGTAGACTGCTCTACCTGGATGTTTACCAGAAAACATGATAAACCACTCCCATGGTTATAGACTGCTCTACCTGGATGTTTACCAGAAAACATGATAAACCACTCCCATGGTTATAGACTGCTCTACCTGGATGTTTACCAGAAAACATGATAAACCACTCCCATGGTTATAGACTGCTCTACCTGGATGTTTACCAGAAAACATGATAAACCACTCCCATGGTTGTAGACTGCTCTACCTGGATGTTTACCAGAAAACATGATAAACCACTCCCATGGTTATAGACTGCTCTACCTGGATGTTTACCAGAAAACATGATAAACCACTCCCATGGTTATAGACTGCTCTACCTGGATGTTTACCAGAAAACATGATAAACCACTCCCATGGTTGTAGACTGCTCTACCTGGATGTTTACCAGAAAACATGATAAACCACTCCCATGGTTATAGACTGCTCTACCTGGATGTTTACCAGAAAACATGATAAACCACTCCCATGGTTATAGACTGCTGTACCTGGATGTTTACCAGAAAACATGATAAACCACTCCCATGGTTATAGACTGCTCTACCTGGATGTTTACCAGAAAACATGATAAACCACTCCCATGGTTGTAGACTGCTCTACCTGGATGTTTACCAGAAAACATGATAAACCACTCCCATGGTTATAGACTGCTCTACCTGGATGTTTACCAGAAAACATGATAAACCACTCCCATGGTTATAGACTGCTCTACCTGGATGTTTACCAGAAAACATGATAAACCACTCCCATGGTTGTAGACTGCTCTACCTGGATGTTTACCAGAAAACATGATAAACCACCATGGGAGTGGTTTATCATGTTTTCTGGTAAACATCCAGGTTTGTAGGAAGGAAAATATAAAATGTTGCTTCATTTTTCAGTCCCCGATATTAACTTAGAAATGACTTGGTAAACTGGTAATAATATAACATTGGCTGTTATGTATAATATTGTGTGAGATGACACAAGGTAACCCCCTAACTTTGGGAAGTTCTTTGAGACCAAGAGAAAATTGCTAAACTATAGTAATGTAATTGATTATGACGCATTCTTATGTTTGTGGTTTTATTTGCAGAGAGGAGAGAGACCATTGACTAAATGCTTGATATATGCATTGTAGCTCTTTCCTGCAGTCAAACGAATCCAGGCTGTATCACAACCAGCCGTGATTGGGAGTCCCATAGTGTGGCGCAAAATTGGACCAGCGTCGTCCGGGTTTGGCTTTTGTAGGCGGTCATTGTAAATAAGAATTTGTTCATAAGCGACTTGCCTAGTTGGGGCGGCAGCGTAGCCTAGCGGTTAGAGAGTTGGACTAGTAACCGGAAGGTTGCGAGTTCAAACCCCTGAGCTGACAAGGTACAAATCTGTCGTTCTGCCCCTGAACAGGCAGTTAACCCACTGTTCCCAGGCCGTCATTGTAAATAAGAATGTGTTCTTAACTGACTTGCCTGGTTAAATAAAGGTAAAAAATAAAAATAAAAATAAAAGTTAAATAAAGGTTACATTTAAACAAATGTTAACACATTTAAAATGACCAGATTGCCTTCTAGTGGCCTCATGGGTGGAACATTGTTAATATTTTTCATAATTTCATAATCAATATACAGGATTGGAAAAAAACTCAGAAAATCCTGTGATTCTATGTCAAAAGAATTATACATTCACATTATATGTTATTTTTTTTATTGAGGAAGATTGTAGCCAGGCAAACAAGAAAGGACAAAATTAAAACATTTATTTTCATGACTAAGTTGCTACGGTAGGTTATTGCCGTAACAGCATGTTGTCAATGAAGGTTGTTATGGCATTCTAACTAATTAGTCCTACAGTACATAGCTAGCAGTAATTCAGGGCCAGTTGCAGCACTTGCAGGCATCAACATAGACCAGGCCGGGCTGGCATTTGTGCAGGTAGGTGTTGCCACGGAAACACTGGAAGTAGGTGGTGTTGTCGAAGATGTTGACGTACAGGCCGTCTGGGCGTCCGGAGCAGAAGCTGAGGATGGGGTCTGGGGTGGTGGTGGGTGCCCGAGTGGTGGTGGGCTTGGGGGCGAAGCCTGGGAGAGCGAGGGAGAAAGGGAAGGAGGTATGGAGAAAGGGAGGAGAGTTTGAGATGATATATAGACCTACATACTGTATAGCGTTACTGTACTTGACTTAGAGCTTTGTAAAGTCAACTGAATTCAATTGAACTGAATGTAAGTTCCTTTACCCAGAGAGTTGCGGAGGTGGTTGACAAGAGGGAAGGGGCCATCAGCACAGAAAGCACCACTGAAGTCATCCATGTCCAGGGTCCACACAGAGGCTCCTCCCAGGTTCTTGGTCTTCAGCCACTGGACCTGATGAAGCAAAGAAGACACAGACAGATGTGCTAACATGGACATGGCATTAGAGATAAATCAGTTGATTGCATGATTGATTGATATTGACTCAGATGTTCCTGGCATGTACCTTGGCAGCGTAGCTCTCTTTGCTGTCGTAGCCCACCCAGGAACTGCCTTTGACGGCATAGGGGACCTTCTGCTCATCAATCCATTCGATAGTAGCACCGGAGGTGAAGGAGCAGACCTGGGAGGAGCGAAACATTCAGTTAGATAATGACAAACAAACAGATAAACAAACAAACTACACAAAATGGCGTATAGTGTTTTGAGATTCGTGGCTCGTGTGCTTTGAGTAAAAAAAAATATATATATATTTATAGATCAGATGTATGATCATGAACATAGTTATTAAAGTTTTAGCGCACCTCGTAGTAGGACCAGTATCCTGCGTCCCGGGTGTAGGGGCCAGCGTCAGCCGGGCCGTTTGTGGGGGCTCCCAGGCCAGTGTTGGAGGTGGTGAGACGGTAGGTACGGCCGTAGGTGGGGAAACCCATCAGCAGCTTCTCAGCGGGAGCACCGTTGTCCAGCCAGTAGGTGATGGCAGAGTCCTAACACATAGGGACAGGTGGTTAAGACAAGGGAGCTACAATAGAGGACATCTATACCAATATTTCCTATATTTACATAATTTCTTCACAAGTTTCCCGGTGAAAAACTTGGTGTAGATGTTAAAAAAGAAAGTGTGTCTTACGACATTGAAGTGGTAGTGTGTCCCCGAGTCATGGCTGCTGCGGAACAGTGGGCTATTATGTCCTGTGGCTCTCTCCCAGTGTCCGTGGAAGTCATAGGTCATCACGTTGATGAAGTCCAGAGAGCTGCAGAGACATGAATAGACAGGGGAATGAAGTATATAAAGTGTGTTTGTTTGAAAAGGAGAGCGAGGGAGAGAGATAAAAAAGAGAAAGAGAGAGAAAACAGAGACTTCAATTTATATCAAAGACTTATATCAGCTGAGTGGGTTTCTCCCAGACCCATGCTGTCTACAGTACCTGGCGATCTGGGCCACCTCGTAGCTGGAGTTGATAGTGGGCTGAAGAGCAGCCACGTTGGCAGACAGGAGCAACTGGGTCAGCCTGGTGTCTTTAGCGTCATTCTCAAAGGCCTTCTGCAGCTCCTGTTAAGCCATACATAGACATTAGGTACAGAAAATAGTCAAAACTATATGGCCCTTCAGGCTGAGCTGGATAGACAGAGCTACAACGATAACAAGCCACAGAAAATGACAGAAACACATTGAAAGATAAAAGTGCAAATAACTGTCAGTAAAAACGTTTATGTGCAAGCTTACTCTGACGAGCTTGGTGAATCTCTCCCTGTCTCCATCGGGGCTGCCGTTTTGAGTGGGGAACTCCCAGGCCAGGTTGAGACCGTCAAAGCCATGGGAACGCAGGTAGCTGATGGCAGACTTGATGAAGGCCTGGCGGCCCTCAGGCTTGGACACCATGCCGATGAATCTAGAGGGGTGGAGAGAGACAATGTAAACCGTTTCTCTGGTCCTGAGTCTATTGATGTGCAGAAGTAGGGAAATGGAAAACACTATGATAAAACACTATGATAAAAAACTATGATAAAACACTATTATAAAACACTATGATTAAACACTATGATAAAACACAATGATTAAACCTGATAAAAAAAGGAGTGGAATGGGAAACAATAAAAACCTGCACCATTGAAATTGACTTTTTTAGATGCTGGGTACAAAAACACAAATCTGTTTAATGTGGAGTAGTTGAAAGATGTGAAAGTTAAATTTTATCTCATCAAAAACCATGCTTTTGGAGAGCTGTGAAATTGCAATAAAATACTGTGAAGAACCAATAAGAGACTTACGGGCTAAGTCCGTTGACTGTGCCTCCGACAGACAGCAGTGTCTTCATCATTGGGTTCCTGCAGATCAGAGAGGTAAGATGAGGAGTCAAACCTAGTGTTCACCATGGAGTTATTAACTAAGGCCCAACTCTCACTGATGTCAACCCAGAGTCACTCACACATTCTTCAGGTGGTTGAGGCTCGTGTAGAGGGTCTCGTCATTCCACTCGATAGGGGCGACCTGGTTGAAGCTGTTGATGGTGGCCAGGGCGTAGATCACGTGGGTGCAGAGGAATGGGTCGATGTTCTCGGGGGTGAACTTTCCAATGGTTGGGCGATACTGGGACCAGTTGGTCATGTGACACACCAGTTTGGTGGAGGCAGCTGAAGGTAGAACAGGAAATCTATCCAGAGACTGAATTTCACATTGACCCTTTGGAGTGCTCTAAAATAATGGGTTAGATTATTTTGCTTTATGGGATTCCTAATTTGAAATGCTTACGTAGGATGCATGAATTTGAGTAGGATTACAGAGCCTCAGAGGTGTAATTGGGGCTCAGATAAGGAGATTTAAACCACAGAATTAGATTGAACACAATCTTAATCTCTATGGTTTAAACATGTCAATTGAGAAATGTAAAAAAGTTGATGAGGGAAACGCTTACCAATCTGCAACATCAGCAGAAGGCCCAGACCTGAGGAAAGATTACTGAGTTAACAGAGTAGACACTAGGGACTCATTTGCCAGTGGGTCATGTTGAAGAATAAGATGAGGATGATGATAATGATAAGGAGGATGAGGATGATGATAATGACAAGGACGATGGGGATGATGATAGTGATGGTAATGACTGAAGACGGCATAGGCATGTACCTGCAAGCACAGTAAGTCTGGCCATTGTGTTGTAAAAATAAAGTATGTTTTCCTTAGAAACAATGTACCTGAAAGAAAGGATAGATTATTAAAATGAATACATACAAATAAACAAACAAATGACTTAATAAATACATTCTTAAATATAAATATATTACGAAATCGTATAATTATGCAATTATAACATTTTATACCTGAAATACTTTTTAAAAGCAGAGTGCAATTCTGTTGTTATGTTGTTCATTCAGGTCAACCAAGTTTGTAAATATTAGATATCACAAAGTATTGGATAGTGTTTGTATTTCACAATCTCTAACATTTAGTAACCCATGTAACTATTGTTCTTGATTAGCTGGATATTAAACAAAATCACATTCATGTATACCCAGACCTAGGTCAAATGTATAAACACTTTCAAATGCTTGAAGTGCACTTCACATACTATAACTTGACTGGTATAATGGAACCAATTAAAAAGTCCCCCAAAATGTCGTTTTTAAAAACATTTTTAAACGTTTTAAATGTAACCTTTATTTACGCCCTGGCCACCATAACCAAAAGGGTCAACTCCACCCACCCGGCAGTGTATTCAATAAAGTATTTGAACCAAGTCTGATCTAAGCATACACACACTTATATCCACTGTTAACAAACCTAAATCTTTTCAAATGCTATTCAAACGTTAATGAATAAACACACTGTTATCACCATGTCATGCATGATAAGTAAGTTGCAACATAGCGGTGATATTACATATGAAATTACAAGCTATGTCACATACATTAATATAACATTACATATTACATACAAAACATGAATATGGATGTGATCGTATTACCTTTCTCCACCAGTGACAGAGGGCGAGTTTCTAGCTGTGCTTTGTTCTTGCTTATTTATACTTTTCACTTTCCTTAATAATAATTGGTATCAAAGTGCAAGTGATAAGTTTCCCGGCTATTCTGGGTAGTGGGAGATTGACTGATTAGGGGAGGCCGGAGTTGGCTTTCACACTTTTTACTCTCGTGTATTTTTATATCTTACAAGACTCTTTTAAGCCTTAATAGAAATACCAAGGCCTTGGGTTGACATACAGTAGGGACCCTTTCTATCCTCATATCGTATTCCAACATTGAGCTAAAAGCCATCAAACACACGCTCCGTTCTTGGGTTGGTTGTCACAATGTTTGCTACTGTAGTTGCTTATTCCTTTTGTAACAGGAACTACAGCATACAGAGTCTTAGAAACAGCCAAGCCTTTCTTTGATCGAAAAATATTCCCAACAAAATTCTACATTTTATGCCGTGAGAGCAACATATGACATTTTGAGTAAATTTGTTTGTGTATGCATGTCTTTGCATACACATGTGTACGTGTGTGCATTTCACAGGGTATGGACGGTGTATACCATGTGTATATTCTGTACATACGACTAATACAAACGTGAAACATGTCATGCTGACATGAATTGACCAGATGGATAAGATCTTTCAAATAATTGACATATTTTAATATTACACAGCAATCTCTAGATTGGTAATAATAAGGACTGTGACAACCAACCCTTGAGACAATCAACCCAGGTCCCCCCTCCCTAATAGATGAAGCACATCCTAGCAGAGAGGTTGCCCTTTTTAACCACTGATACAGGGACAGTGTTTTCACCCCCCTAATGCTTCAGGTTAGTATTAGGGGGAGAGTAACTGATCCTTGATCTGTGGTTACGGGCAACATCTACTTCGAGCATCATAGCTTCCACCATAAAGTGAGAGATGAACCGACCAATCAGACTTCCTGAAGTTGACACAACATTCCAACAGTTTTTGGACATGATGTCACCTTAGTATTACAGAGATATCTGATGGTAGTTTTAAATATGAAAAGCGTTGCGTTAACAAAAACATTTACACACACACACACACGCACGCGCACGCACACGCACACGCACACGCACACGCACACACACACACACACACACACACACACACACACACACACACACACACACACACACACACACACACACACACACACACACACACACACACACACACACACACACACAAATCAATAAGCTAGCATTACGTACATAACCAAAAGGGCAACAACATTCCATAGCTGAGGCAACCTTCCCGATTGGGGTAGAATGAGCAAGGGCAGATCACGTGTACTTGTGCGTCTTCTCAGACCTATACCAGTGCTGGGTGAGGAAGGAACAACACTACCCACCAAACAGTAGGCTCTGAGTTGTGAGCTAAGTGTGTGCTAGCAACTGTACTCTAGCAGCACAGTACAGTACAGTATAGTATCTACAGACCGATGATAAGTGAGATCCAGTGTACAAATACATTGAGTGTACAAAACATTAGGAATATCTGCTCTTTCCAGACTGACCGGGTGAATCCATGTAAAAGCTATGATACCTTATTGATGTTACTTGTTAAATCAACTCCAATCAGTGTAGATGAAGGGAAGGAGACAGGTTAAAGAAGGATGTTTATGCCTGGAGACAATGGATTCTGTATGTGTGCCATTCAGATGGTGAATGGGAAAGACCAAAGATTTAAGTACCTTTGAACGGGGTATGGTAGTAGGTGCCAGGCGCACAGGTTGAAGTGTGTCAAGAACTGCAACACTGCTGGGTTTTTTACACTCAACAGTTTCCTGTGTGTATCAAGAATGGTCAACCACCTAAAGGGTATCCAGCCAACTTGACACAACTGTGGGAAGCATTGGAATCAACATGGGCCAGCATCCCTGTGGAACGCTTTCAACACCTTGTAGAGTCCATGCCCCGTCGACTTGAGGTTATTCTGTTTTGTATGCTCAGTCTTTACCATAGTAACTCCTATCCTGTGCTTACGGGAACACAGGCTGCTTTCCTAGTTGGTGGCTGTATCAGTTTATCTTAAACATTATTGAACAGCTAGATGTGATACAGTGTACAGAGCTGAGTGGTTCAGTGGCTTTCAGCATATCAGGCCTTAGTAACTGTTTGACCCTGCAGCAGCTGCTGAATGAGATATATGTTTGACTATAGTTTGACCGGCATGTTGAAAGAGAGTCAAATTGATGCCCTTGTTCTGCAGTTTTAACGACAGTATTACCATGCATTCATTGTCTTCAACTTCAAAGTGAGAGTTTGTGTTTATAGTAACTCATTACTATATTACTATAAGACGTATGGAGGTATGGAGGTATGGAGGTATGGACGCATGGACGTATGGAGGTATGGAGGTATGGACGCTTGGACGTATGGACGTCTGGACGTATGGAGGTATGGAGGTATGGACGTATGGACGTATGGAGGTATGGACGTATGGAGGTATGGACGTATGGAGGTATGGACGTATGGACGTATGGAGGTATGGAGGTATGGACGTATGGAGGTATGGACGTATGGAGGTATGGACGTATGGAGGTATGGGCGTCTGGACGTATGGACGTCTGGGCGTATGGACGTCTGGGCGTATGGAGGTATGGACTTATGGAGGTATGGACGTATGGAGGTATGGAGGTATGGACGTATGGAGGTATGGACGTATTGAGGTATGGACGTATGGAGGTATGGAGGTATGGACGTCTGGACGTATGGACGTATGGAGGTATGGACGTATGGAGGTATGGACATATGGAGGTATGGACGTATGGAGGTATGGAGGTATGGAGGTATGGACGTATGGAGGAATGGACGTCTGGACGTATGGAGGTATGGACATCTGGACGTATGGACGTATGGAGGTATGGACGTATGGAGGTATGGACGTATGGAGGTATGGACGTATGGAGGTATGGACGTATGGAGGTATGGACGTATGGAGGTATGGACAGTCACGTCGTTTCTTTTTTAGCTGCCCTCTTTATTTTAAGGTACAGTGATCAACATACCAAAACAGTTTATAAAACGCAACACTCCCGATCCAATAGAAAATGACCTGAACACTGTCAGGCACAGGATTGCGTGGCTTCACACACTGGAATCAAAACACTACGGGTCTGAAACATCAAAACTGACAGGTGTTGAATACATCAATTTATTATGAAAACAAAATGACTGTCAAAACTGGGAACTCTGGGTACAGTGGCGTTGTTGCTGTACTAACAGATTGTCATCAAAATGTTTCATGTCCAGAGTGTGTTTGTATCACGCTCATTCTGATGTTGACAATCAGTCGATGTCTGTTTAAAACAAACAATAACTTCTGTACAGCTTTGGCCCTAAAATGTGAGATGTAGCTAGCAAACAGCACTGGAAAAAACAAGTGATCCATCATCCAACCACTTGCTCAACAAACCGTTTTCAACTCCCAGACTTTTACAAATAACAAAAAAAGACCCCTTGCAAACCATAAAAGGTATTGTTTGATTCCTACACTCCTGAGATGTTTTGAAATCATAGAATTACAATTAGTGATGACTAAGAAAACCTGGAATGCCACAGAGCATCTTGGTTCCTAGAACTGTTCTACTGCATAGAGCAACATGTAGAAGCACAAACGTACTGCTACTGGCCAACCTGCCTTTATATGGTTCAGACCAACAGAAATTGAATAAAACAAGAGACAACATACAGTAGTTGCCATCTTGTTTCACGTTAAGATGTATCTAACAGTAGTAATATTGAGAACAGACACACTGTGTTGAAAGAGCAGTTTACCATTGAACTTCTTGGCTACGCCCAAAATCAATAGTTCAAGGTATTGTACTGAACATACATTCCACAGACTTTCTAGGTGCAGGAGTTATCAGATGGGAAAATATAGGAGAAGACCCACTGTTCAAAAGTGGCCACGGTTTTAATGTACAGTGGCATAACACTTGACAAAGGCAGTGGTTGTGTAAAGCTCGTCATCGGTGGAAGGAAGAGTGGACCAAAGTGCAGCGTGGAAAGTGTTCATGATGTTTATTTTCAAGAAACACTCAAACAAAAATAATAAATTCAAAAACGAAAGCGAAAGCGAACAGTTCCGTCGGGCACAGACACTAAACAGAAAATAACACCCCACAAAACCCAAACGGAAAAACACAACTTATATATGATCCCCAATCAGAGACAACGATAGACAGCTGCCTCTGATTGGGAACCACACATGGCAAAAACAAAAAAAAAGTAGAAAACATAGATTTTCCCACCCGAGTCACACCCTGACCTAATCAAACATAGAGAATAAATAAGGATCTCTAAGGTCAGGGCTTGACAGTAACCCCCACAAAGGTGTGGACTCCGGCCGCAAACCTGAACCTATAGGGGAGGGTCCGGGTGGGCATCTACTCTCGGTGGGGGCTCCGGTGCGGGACGCAGCCCCCCTCCGCTTTAGGCTCCTCCCACTTCGGTGGCGCCTCCGGTGCAGGGATTGTCACCGGGACCTCCGGACCGTAGATCGTCGCTGCAAGCTCTTGACTGGGGACCATCGCTGGAGGCTCCGGTCTGGGGACTTTTTCTGGAGGCTCGGGACCGTCGCTGGAGGCTCCGGA
This sequence comes from Oncorhynchus tshawytscha, assembly GCF_018296145.1. Taxonomy (NCBI): domain Eukaryota; kingdom Metazoa; phylum Chordata; class Actinopteri; order Salmoniformes; family Salmonidae; genus Oncorhynchus; species Oncorhynchus tshawytscha. The sequence continues at coordinate 54,528,661 of NC_056435.1, forward strand.
CTGGGGACCGTCGCTGGAGGCTCTGTGCCCTGGATTTTCACTGCAGGCTCCGGGCCATGGATCATCACTGGAGGCTTCGTGCCATTGATCATCACTGGAGGCTCCGGGCCATGGATTATCACTGGAGGCCTTATGCCATGGATCATCACTACAGGCACCGGGCCATGGATCATCACTGGAGGCTTCATACGTGGAGCCGGAACAGGTCTCACCGGACTGAGGAGACATACTGGAAACCTGGTGCGTGGAGCTGCCACAGGTCTTACCAGGCTGGGGAGACATACTGGAGGCCTGGTACATGGAACCGGAACAGGTCTCACCAGACTGGGGAGAAACACTAAAAGCCTGGTGCGTGGAGCAGGCACCGGATACACTGGGCCGTGGAGGCGCACTGGAGGTCTCGAGCATAGAGCTGGCACAACCCGTCCTGGCTGGATGCCCAATTTTGCCAGGCAAATGTGGGGCGCTGGCACAGAGCGCACCGACCTGTGAATGCTCACTGGAGACACCGTGCGCATCACCGCATAACACGGTGCCTGACCAGTCACACACTCCCCACGGTAAGCACGGGGAGTTGGCTCAGGTCTAAACCCTACCTCCGCCAATCTCCCCGTTTGGGGCTGCCTCTCGTGTTTCCGTCGTTGAGCTAACTCTTCAAATAGTCGCCGTTCCACTCTCGCTGCCTCCATCTGCTCCCTTGGAGGGCGATACTCCCCGGCCCGTGTCCAGGGCCCTGTCCCTCCAGGATTTCCTCCCATGTCCAGTCCTCCTGGCCACGCTGCTTGGTCCTTCTTTGGTGGGGTGTTCTGTAACGGCTCTCGTCGGTGGAAGGAAGAGTGGACCAAAGCGCAGCGTGGAAAGTGTTCATGATGTTTATTTTTGAAGAGACACTCAAACAAAAATAACAAATTCAAAAGCGAAAGCGAACAGTTCCGACGGGCACAGACACTAAACAGAAAATAACACCCCACAAAACCCAAACGGAAAATGACAACTTATACAGTATATGATCCCCAATCAGAGACAACGATAGACAGCTGCCTCTGATTGGGAACCACACACGGCAAAAACAACAAAGAAATAGAAACATAGATTTTCCCACCCGAGTCACACCCTGACCTAACCAAACATAGAGAATAAATAGGGATCTCTAAGGTCAGGGCATGAAAGGTTGACATGTTGCTATTGTAACTCTGGAAACATCGGGAACATCTAAACAGCTTGTTGGAATTCTCTTTGCTTTACACCCAAATCAATATCACAGGGGCTTCATGATTAACTAGCATATGCAGTATGTTCCTTAGATGTCGTATCCTTGTCGTGAACCCTTCTCAGACAGACAGTATTTATGGCAGGTGTGTTGCATGATTAACAGTTAATGAACAACAGGACATGTTACATAAAAGTTTATGGATAAAGGGTGACAGAATAATGGTGGCATTAATAATAATACTAACGATAACTCTGTACTTTGGTGATCACACTTTCATCGTATTTTCGCTGTTGAAAGAACTGATGAAGCTCTTTATCAAGGTAAGTTCTCTCATCTAAACATAAACAATAAAAAAGGTAAACATTCATTTGGACCATTAAAGTTATTCATCTGGATGCTGCCATCGCAAACAAATAATAAAGCAACCAAACAAATACACAGGCAGACAATCCAAAGAGAAAAAGGACCATTTTAAACAGAGACTGTGTCATAAGAAAGACCAGTAGGCTAAGGTAGCGTTCTATTTACAGTGAGTTCCATTTGAAGTAGACTTTCTCAAAAATCATGACATTTATGACATCACTGTTTTATCCCCCTTCATCTTATTCTAGATACAAACGTTTGAGTTGGTCAGTGTCTGAGGGAACCAGAGATGTTGTCCACTGTTCCGTATGTGTGTACCATAGATAATTATAGAGGACTCATCATTTTACCTGTCCCATTATGGCGTCTGTGAGAGCACGGGCAGCGCCATTGAGACCATCTCCATTTTGAAGTAGTACATTTTCTTCTACTACTACTTCTATGAGTTGGCGAAAAAAAAAATGAAAGGGTGCATACTGCCACCTGGTAGTGTGTTGCTTAAACAGGTATAAAGTGAAGGTTGGCGATTTACTGCCACCTGCAGTTATGGAATGTTTGATCACAAGTATAATTCATTGGCTGATCCCTCCTGAGGACCTGGATGGAATTATGTGATCCTTCCTTAACCCATAGGATGTCCCACCCATTTGACAACTTCAGAATGGTTAAAGTCCTCAATTGCGCAGCCCTTGCTAAAACATGCTTTTGGGCACTAGAGTCCTCTTTCATTCTCAATGGTATGTACACATGATGCTCTACATACACAGGCTGATTTGGGTGACATACGCCAGTGAGCCTTGGGTTTATAGCAGAGTAGGGAAAGCCAGGAGACATGGAGAGAGTGACCTATTGCTGTGAAGCACAAAGGCCTCTCTTATCCCCATAAGGCATGGTTCTAACGACACCAATGTAACTGACAATCAGGTAGTCTGACCCACTTGGAACCCCATAGACCCACACATAAAAAAATTACCCTCTTTGATTTTCTTATAAAAAGAATAAAATAACCATTAGTCATTTTGACAACTCCCACCATCCCCCTTGCTTCAAAATATTACCCCACACATCCCTCCCCACCTATTCAAATTCATCCCTTAACCCCACCCCAACAAAACTCCAGATAGGTGAATTTGACCAATCGGCGTAGACCATGAAACATAATATCCAGGGATTGTTGTAAATCACAGGTCCAGTAAGCCAATGAGAGTGATGGAGAGTGTAGCGGTGAGCAGGAGAGGAGCATGATTGGACCATGGGGATCCTGCCTGGTTCTGCACCATCATTCCAGTTCCTGTTTGAGAAAGAGAAAGCGCGAGAGAGAGAGAGAGAGAGATGTGTTCAGTATGCGTGCATTCCTGCATGTGTGTGATAGACAGGCACTAATACAGAATCCAGTGAGGTAAACCCCCATTAACCCTCTCTACCTCTCATTAAACCCTGTCACTCACTGATGAACCTCAACTTCCCACAGCAGCCTAGCAACCTCACAGGCAGCAACAGGACTCCAGAAAGCTACCCAGATCCAATATTCCAATTCCCACTTGAGAAATGATAGGCTATCAGAAACAGGAAGGCCAAAAAGGTCAACAAGGACAACAACCACCCGAGCCACTGCCTGTTCACCCCACTATCATCCAGAAAGCGAGGTCAGAACAGGTGCATCAAAGCGGGGACCGAGAGACTGAACAGCTTCTATCTCAAGGCCATCAGACTGTTAAACAGTCATCACTAACATTAGGTGGCTGCTGCCAACACACTGACTCAAATCTCCAGCCACTTTAATAATTCAAAATTGGATGTAATAAATGTATCTCTAGTCACTTTAAACAATGCCACTTTATATGATGTTTACATACCCTAGATTACTGATCTCATATGTATATACTGTACTCATCTACTGCATCTTGCCTATGCCGTTCGGCCATCACTCATCCATATATTTATATGTACATATTCTTATTCATTCCTTTACACTTGTGTGTATAAGGTAGTTGTGAAATTGTTAGGAATTGTTAGATTACTTGTTAGATATTACTGCAGGGTCAGAACTAGAAGCACAAGCATTTCGCTACACTCGCATTAACATCTGCTAACCATGTGTATGTGTAACCGATGTGAAATGGCTAGCTAGTTAGCGGTGGTGCACTCTAATAGCATTTCAATTGGTGACGTCACTTGCTCTGAGACCTTGAAGTAGTGGTTCCCCTTGCTCTGCAAGGGCCGTGGCTATTGTGGCGTGATGGGTAACGATGCTTCGTGAGTGACTGTGGTTGATGTGTGCAGAGGGTCCATGGTTCGAGCCCAGGTTGGGGCGAGGAGAGGGACGGAAGCTATACTGTTACATATGTGACCAATAAAACTTGACTTGACATGGATTTCACAGAACAGTTTGACCTCATCCTCCCAGCTAATTATGACTGGGCTGCCGTGTATAGCCGCATGGTTCCAATTACCACTTAAGCTCTTGTAACCTTCTTTGTGTGAAAGCTAGCTTATCCTGTTAGCCATGGGCTACACTAGCTGTTGGGGTAGACTCATGCAGAACAGGAGATGGGATTTGGTTATTTTATATTTTATATAGAGTAGTCCTAGGTGGGGTTGTGACTTAAACTTGGCACAAAACCTTGCCTGAAGAAGCTCTAGGGCTATGTGGTGTGTATAGAGTTGCAAAGCTATTGTTCATTTACCACTGTTACTGGAATGTTGGTCAAGAACAGGTCATCTATGGCAACGTTGGTAATTTATACTTGTATAACTTTTACATTTATTCATATTTAACATGATTATTTTTTTTTATATCTGTGTCCATATTGTCCATGGGTTTCTAGTGGATAGACCATATGTGATTACGTGCGTCTAGGTGAGAGGTGTAGGAGTCAGGCTCAGGAGAGCAGGGATGTCTGAGAAGCGTGTTTAATCAGACAGTCCACCAACACAAAAATGGCACAATCGAAAATACAAACTACGCTCTTGATACTGAGAACTCGTGCAAACGCACGGAGGAACAAACACAGTTCCGACACTCAAATGCACGTGCGTAACCGTGAAAACAACAAACTTTAAATACAATCGAGCACAATACACAAAAGAACAACAAACTTTAAATACAATCGAGCACAATACACAAAAGTCTAATCCCGCACAAACTAAGGCAGGCAACAGGTTACCCTTATACACACAGAAATAAACGCAAATGAAACCAGGTGTGAAAAAGAATCACAGACAAAACAAACAGAAAAGGAAAAAGGGATCGGTGGCGGCTTGTAAACCGCCGAGCGCCGCCCGAACAGGGAGAGGAGTTACCTTCGGTAGAAGTCGACACCATAAGTGCTCAAGATAATATAGACTAATTAATGAAAAAAGTATCTAATCAACAATGGCAACTCTGCAAATCTTCCAACAATTGTCTTTTATTACAACTGCCACCAGTTTGGCCCTAAAACATATACAACAAAGACATATTGACATCGTAAAATAAATGAAAGTGGGTAAAAAAGACAATGGCTATTTCATGCTGAAACCCTCAGTAGAAAAACCAATGGTATTATTTCATTATTTAACATAGTATACATGTGATAAGGCCACGCGGAGGGACAGAGATAATTAGATACCTGTGATAATCTGAACTACCCAAAAAGGCCCTAGATGCAATCTGATAGAATTCCACAAAATCCTTGAAAGTTACAAAAATTATGTTCGTGTGCACTTGTTCACTTCCCTTCACTGATATGAAAGGAAATGACTGGTATAAGAAATATGGTAGAAACAATCTATAGCCCATCCTTTCACCAATCCAATGCTTATAGATTTAGGGGAAGTAGTGAACGAGTGTACACTTTATGAGAAAAAATATATTATTGGGACACACACAGTCAGTCTAAGTCTCACCTGAGTCTCGGGAGACGATGGTCTCTTGTGCGGCTCCGTCGCCCCCCTCCCCCCAAGAGCGTATCTCCAGGACCACGTAGCCATTGTCTTTGGGTAGAGGCAGGGTCACAGACGTCTTCCCCTTGTCCAGAACCTTCAGAGCAGACTGGCCCTCGTGCTTGTACAGGACCTGAGAGAAGACAGAGGGAGGGAACCTATTCACACAATTTCTACAGAGGAAATACATTTGTTGGGTTATTGAATGTGTGTCCTTTCCCCTTGATGAACTATTATTTGTTTTATTAAGATACTGTTTTCATGACTTTTGTGTTTTCTCTCTGCACAGCATCACACTATAAAACCAGAATAGTATGGTTCATGTTATCTACTGATGATATGTCATATCTTGAATGTTTTTCTATTGCCAGGCTGAGCCTTATCAAATGCTCTTTGATTCCTTTACATGATCTTTTTATTGCACTACATATCTGATTATTTACAGAAGGGTTTACTACAAGTAGCTTCTGAGAACAACTTTATTCATTTTGACCACATATCCCCTTTCACTTCACACATGTTAACATGATTTAATATATTTTGACAGTGCATTCGCAATATGAGAATAACATACCTACCTGCACACACCTCTCCTACAAACAGACACCACTCACCTTGTAACCCAGTACGGCTGATTCATTGTCTAGGGTCTTGACATGATCCCACCTAACAGTTACCCATGAGCCATCAGTCTTCCAGGACACGTTGCCAGGGGGACGATTAGGAGCTGTAAAGGTAAACGAAGGAAAACAACTAGAGACACCAACTTATTGACCTGCCTCACCTTCCGGGAGTTAAACTTAGATACATCTACGTGATAATACAATAGTCTCACACACGTTTTACGGACACAGAAACATGACGATCCAAACTGTAGCCAAAATGCAAACCAAAAGGCATGATATCATATAGAATATATTAATATAGGCATAATTTTGCCTAATGTTGACAGTGGGTTAAGGTATCAGTATCAGTAGCTTAAGGAGAGGAGATCCTCTGTATCAGGATCAGCACAGACATGATTCCCTCTCACTCTATAAATCCTCCACAAGAATCCCTTTACACCCTTAAGCCCAGTAGATACTGGTAGCCAGGTGCATATCCACCCTCCCAAAAACACTGAGACCATACTTACGAACTTCAGACAAAGTTTATATTCAAGTTTGAGCATCAGCCAATAAAAATGGTGGGTGTATTGTCACGCGATAGAATGCTGCATTGCAGCTGGTCCCATCAGATAACATGGCACACGTTGGCCCTATGCTAAGTTCACCAGGTGGCAGTGATTATTTCCTTTAACAACTTCCTCATCAGCCTATCAAAGATGTTCAACTTGTGGGTGACAAAAGTCAAGCGGCACAATCTGCTTTTGAAGTTACTAAAAAGCTTCTTATTTAAACTGGATGTTTAGATCACAGTGTAGTGATCCTGGCACCTGGTACTTTTCACGGTATGCGGCAAGTTGGAATCCCAGGTGAGATACATTTTCTTTCCTTTAAAATATAGAATGACATTTGTAGTGTTAGTGTGTTGCAGGGAATTGCAGACAAAACCTTGGAAATGAAGATGACCAATTGCCTACTGCTACTACGCAGGCGTATAACATTAGTGCTGCATTACTGGTGCATGTTAAATACAGTTTATATCAAAGCTGAATCAATGTCTTGCAAGAACACTTAATGATGAATTTGTATTCTACATAGGCCAAGCATACTGAATATAATAGCATAGTATAACAGTAGTGTTAGACCAAAAACGTCCTTTAAATTCTGATGTAGGCTACACTTACATGTACAGCGTTCTGTGTGCGTTGTTAGAATCATCCACTTCGTCATTTAAGCCTTATTTGAATTGAGCATTGAGGACCAGCAGTGAACAGTTTTTTTCTCAACAAAAAAGCTTGACTTCACAGGGACTCAAACCCATAATTACTGTGCCCCAGAGATGACATGTTAAACCCCTTAGTGCTATATGCCATCTGGCAGGGATATCAATTGTGGTAAATGACAACTTTTTGACAAGGCCACAAGGCTCTTTGTCTTTTTTTTAACAAAAAACTTTGTCTGACTTTAGTAGCTAGTAGCCAAGGCAAGGATGCATCATGATACATATTGATCTTTGTGACAGACCAAGTGGAAGAAGAGTAAACCTTGATGTTTACCAAATCCATCTGGAGGACAAGTTGACCTATTTCATTGAAATACTGTTGGTTTGTGGAGAAAAAGTTGAACATCTTTGATACACTGACGACAAAGTTGTTACAGGAAATAGTCAGTGCCACCTGGTAAAGTTAGCATAGGGCTAACGTGTCCCAGGTTATCCGATGGGACAGCTACAATGTAGTGTTTTATCATGTGACACTACGTCAGCGATTTTAAACTGGCTGATGCTTAAACTTAACCTTGAACTTAAACTTTTTATAATGTTTGCAAATATGGCCCCATTGTGTTTGACCCCCTGGGATGTTATGTCATATATACGGAATGGTGTCTTGATGGTGGCAACACTGTGTGTGTGTGTGTGTGTGTGTGTGTGTGTGTGTGTGTGTGTGTGTGTGTGTGTGTGTGTGTACATGTTAGGTATCCTACATACGTGGTCTCCTGGTAGTGACAGTGGTTCTGGGTGAGGCTGGTCCTGTGCCAGCGCTGTTGTAGGCCATTACGGTAACATGGTACCGGGTGCTGGGTCTCAATCCCACCACGCGAGCCGTGGTCTCAAGCCCAGCTGTACGCACACGGTCTGCAGATGCCTCCCGCTCATGCTGACGCCAGTACCGGATCTGTAGACACACACATACACAGCATTGTCAAACAATTAGTTACGTGACCGTGGGTACATCTCTTAAAGGAATGAGATGCCTATTACTGGAATAGTTTCTTTTACTGAAAAAAAACACAAACTTTGTCAAATCATTAGGAATGTTAGATACCTGTACTCTTCTTCACAATATACTGTGTGGTTCTATAAATTTGAGCATATTTTCTGGTGAGCCTTGTATCTAAGCCCTTTGCTGTTTTATGCTTCACCTGAAGGCACTGTCTATTCTGTATTTTTTATTCTCTTAAACTCTGTTTCCTTTCAAATATGTACAATAAAAAATATGAAAGTGTGACACCTGTTGAACCATGATAATATTAATCTCTGCCATTGTTTCCCCACAGGGCCATCGTGATAACCAACCATCAGACCTAATCTGCCTGTCAACAGACTGAACATGCTGATCCCAACCACACACAGGCCATCTAATAAATTAGTACCATCTTTATTGGTGTGAGAAGATAAGATGAGGTGAGGTCAACTCCAGGACGGTCTCTCACTAGCGTCAGGGGACTGATGGCACCATAGATGGTACTGACTGGGACTGACTGGTTTTGAGCAAAAGTCCAGAGATGGGTCCCAAATGGCACCCTATTCAATTCATAGTGCACTACTTTTGACCAGGGCTCATAGAATAGCTTGTCACATATGTTATATGCTGGTGTTGTGCAGGTCCTGACCTCATATCCTTGGAGGATACCGTTGGTGCTAAGATGTTGGATGGGGTCCCACGACACCTGCATCTCGAATGCTGTCAGAGCCGTGGCATTGATCCTGGAGGGCGCCACCGTGGGCTCTGCATGGAGGGTCATGGGTAAAATAAGGGTTGGGGAGTCGGATCATATCTAACACACATAAGTACGATAAACACAATGAATTTACATAATGTGGTTGGTAAACATCTGCTTTTTTGTGTTTTTGTTCGCCCTCTTGTGGCAAACAAGCATAATGCTCCTAATCCTTCCTGCATGCCCCAGACCTGTTCTGACTCAACCTCCTCTGCAGAGTGCACCAGGGTGATCTGACTGAAGGGTTAAGGCTAGGGTTGAGGTTAGGGTTAAAGTTAGAGTTTGGGTTGCTCACCCTCTTCTGCAGAGTGCACCACAGCGATCTGGCTGAAGGGACCCTCTCCTTTACGGTTGTAGGCTTTGATCTTCACCTCAAAGAGGCAGTAGGGAGACAGGCTCTGGTTGGAATAAACATAGCGAGACGACTCCACGTTGGAAACACGCTCCACCACCCACGTTGGAGAGTTCTGCTTCCGGAATGCCAGGATGTAGCCGAAGCCATCTCCGTTCTGGTACTCTCTGGCCATGGGCTGGGATCAGATTCAAACAAAACTTTATGTACATTTTCACAATGACAAAACTCTCTCTCTAACACCACCCCCACCCCACCCCACACACACACACACACACACACACACACGCACACACTGACCGTCCAGGTGATGATGAGTTCATTGCGGTCTCCTCCTCCTCCACCTAGTCCACTAGGGGCCACTGTGGGAGCTGCTTGCTGGGTGCGTATAGTGTGAGAGGACATACTAGGCTCTCCACTGCCCAGGATGTTACTGGCAATGACCTGGAACTCATAGTCCATCCATGGCAACAGGCCAACCACACGAATCGACTCAGCATTGCCTTCAATGTTAGATGGGTCTGTGTGAGAAGAGCGGAGGAGAATGCGGATGAAGGAAAGAAGGAGAAGTCAGGGACTAATTGATTGACACAAAAACACACAGGTATACAGATAAGCACACACACAGACAGTGGTGGTCCTCTTACCTGTCCTCATCCTCTTCCAACCAGGAGACAGTGGAGAGTGACCCATGATAACATACTTCCCGATGGGGCTGTGGTTATCATAGCCACGACTCCAACGCAACTCCACCGACGTCGCGGCAACATTCTTCACCACCAAACCACCTGGAGGTCCCGGGGGACCTGAGGAGAGACAGTTGGAGAATGCCTAGTCAGGACTTTTATCTAACCTTCTTCATGTACATGCAAGTACAAATTCTCACCCAGAAAGTAGTGGACGTAGCGCATTGTGGCCTGGGGATAAGGATGATTATGTAAGTAATTAACTCAAAAATCCGCATAAGATGTTACAATTAAGTTCTGCAATGCTGTAAAACAAACATTTTATAAGGATGACCATCATAGAAAAGGTCAGGTGAGTTGTTGTGATATGATCGGGGTCTTACCTCTGACCACCAGTTTAGCGGAGGCTGAGGCGCTGTCCACCACAGTCTGAGCTGTACAGCTGTATGTTCCTGCCTGACTCAGATGACCACTCACTATCAACAGGTCACCTACGGTCTCCTTCTGTTAGAGAGAGATAGATGGGTGGAGAGGGAGAGAGAATGGGAGGGTGGAGAGAGAGAATGAGAGAGAGTGAGAGATTTAAAAAGAAAGAAGGCGAGAGATTAGAGATTAAATAGATTAAAGAGAAAGAGGGCAAGAGATGAGATGAAAGAGATTAAAGAGAAAGAGGGCAAGAGATGAAAGAGATGAAGGAGATTAAAGAAAAAGAGGGCAAGAGAGAAATTAAAGATAAAGAGTGCGAGAGATTAAAGAGAACGGGGCAAGAGATTAAAGAGATTAAATAGAAAGGGGGCAGAGATTAAAGAGATTAAAGAGAAAGAGAGATTAAAGAGAGAGTGTGAGGGAGATTAAAGAGAAAGAGGGCGAGAGAAAGACAGAGAGAAAGGGAGGCAGATATATATAGAGAGAGAGACCGAGAGAGAGAGGAAAGAGAGAACAAGTGACAGTGGAGAGAGAAAGAGAGAAAGAACTTGTTTCGTAATTGGAGACATGGTCTGTCTGCTACAGAGAAACAAGCCAGATATTCAGTATTCATATCATCACCATTTCACAGCAGTATTGAAGGTAACTTTAATTAAAATTCAATTCAATTATATCCAACACTGATTTAAAAGTATATACCATTATAAAGATGACTCCAGTGACAGTGAAATCTCGGTGCTGACCGAAACTTGTTTGGGTCAACATTCTAAACTCTAATCCCCAGTACACCCAGAGGCATGGAAAATGGCAGTCACATCATCAACCTAGAAGTGTTAGGTCAGCAAGACGTGAACGGTAGGGAGGGAGACACATTACACGGATGGTCTCCTTGATATGGTCTGCAGCATAGATCTTAAGTGATTCAATTAAGCGTATAATAGCTGTCTCTAATAAAATGTTTGTTGTTTAAATAAACCCTGCTGAATGGTTCTTATTTCCATTAATCACACTGGGAATCATATTCATTTCAAGCTGTTTGATTCCAAAATCAGTTAAGGAGTTTAATTAAATTTCTAACTCTTTGATTCAAAATAACCCCAAGAGAACCCGTGGAGTTTTTTTGTGTCATTCATCATGACACACCCCCATTCCTGCAATGGTTTGCTCTGCTGTGGCCTGACTAACTCACCCCCTCCACGCGATGGTACGGTCCGCCGGGGTCCTCCAGGTCCAGCAGAGCTCCGTTGAGAGCCCAGGTGAAGGTGAGGTCCATGGTGGGGTCATGTGAAGCGTGACACTGCAGCGTGACGTTCTCCCCCTGGTTGATGTCAGCGTTAGAGGGAGCCAAGGTGATCTTAGTAGCATCTGGAGGGAAGGAGGGAAAGGACAAAGGGGAGAGTAGGAGGGGAGGATAGGTAGGGAGTTCAGTTACCTCTGACAGATTCAGTGTGTGTGTGTGTGTGTGTGTGTATGTGTACCTCTAACAGACAGGTGTCCAGTGCTGTTGGCCTTGCCCAGGTAGTTCTCAGCAAAGCAGGTATACTTCCCCTCATCGGCCCTGCTGATGTTGTGGATCCGCAGCATCCCGTCTGGAGTCACTGTCACCCTGGAAGAAGAAGCAGGAAGCTCAAGTTACCTTCATTATCTTCTTGGGCTTTTTAAATGTTTGTGCCTTTTAAGTGTTTGCAGTTTGTTGCTAGATGGGAGTTAAGGACGAAATCAAATCTAAAACATGACAGACTTTCCTTCAGATCACGTTTCTCTTCTAATCTCCATTTGACCTTAACTTCTACCTTTTATGTTTAATTCCCTCTGGAGATGTATCAAGTGAACATTCATACACGTACACACATGCGCATAGACACACAGGTTAATTAATTATGTTTTCATCTAGACACACAGACCTAACAAAGCACCAAAATGTGATGAAATCCGAAGAAATAGGTTCCTTTGATACACACATAACAGGGGAATGCTCTTTTGATCTTACCTTCTACTACATACCTATTGCACATTTTGGTTTCTCAATCAAGCCTCAGGGTTGAGGCGTGTGTGTGTGTGTGTGTGTGTGTGTGTGTGTGTGTGTGTGTGTGTGTGTGTGTGTGTGTGTGTGTGTGTGTGTGTGTGTGTGTGTGTGTGTGTGCCTAAGTGTGTGTGTGCGTGAGTGTGTGAAAGGGGAAAGGAAAAGGGGGATACCTAGTCAGTTGTCCAACTGAATGTATTCAACTGAAATGTGTCTTCCGCATGAGGGAGTGTGTGTGTGTGAGTTAGTGTGTGTGTTTACCTGCTGCTGTTGGTAAGGAGCTCAGTACCGCGGCTCCAGAACAGGGTGGGTTTGGGGGCGGCTCGCGGCCGACACTCCATCATCACCTGCCCCCCTCGTGCTGCTGGGACAAGCCTCCTCACCGGGTTGGAGCGGAAGTCTGGGACTTGGACTGGAGACCACAACATAGGGTGGAGGAGAGGGGGAGAGAAGTTACAACTGAGTTCCAGTTCTCTTGGACTGCAGTGTTTATAGGGTTTGATTTTAACCCTTGAAACCTGACCTCTCACCTTGCACCCTCAGCTCGGCGTTGGAGTAAATGGTGCCGTGTTTGTTCTCAGCCACACACTGATACATCCCAGAATCCTCCAGGGCCAGGTTGATGACCTTCAGACGACCCCCATTGACCTCCACCCGGTCCTGAGAGAGAGCAAGGGATGGATTGAGAGATAAAGGGAGGGAGAGATAGTGGGAGAGATAGAGAGAGGGATGGATTGAGCGATAAAGGGAGGGAGAGATGATTGGAGAGATAGAGGGATGGATTGAGAGATAAAGGTAGGGAGAGATGATGGGAGAGATAGAGAGAGCGATGGATTGAGAGATAAAGGGAGAGAGAGATGATGGGAGAGAGAGAGAGAGGGATGTATTGAGAGATAAAGGAAGGGAGAGATGATTGGAGATAGAGGATTGTATGTATGTATGTATGTGTGTATGTGTGTGTGTATATGTGTGTCTGCATGTGTGTGTGTGTGTGTGTGTGTGTGTGTGTGTGTGTGTGTGTGTGTGTGTGTGTGTGTGTATACCTGTGTGCTGAGGGGCTGTCCATTGCGTAGCCAGCGTATGGAGGGTCTTGGTTTGCCTGCTGCAACACAAGTCCAGTGCAGCTCAGAGCTGATCTCCACCTCAGAGTCACTCATCACTTGCAGCCACTCTGGCTGTGCTAGAAGGGACCAGATAAACACAGGGACAATAAAGTGCAGGTCAACACGCATGGTTTTGATGGTCATATTGTGTGGGTGTGTGTGTGTGTGTGTGTGTGGGGGGGGGGGGTGTCTCTACCTACCTTGCACAGTGATGCGTCCTTGTTGTGTGTCGCGGCCCTCAGAGTTGTAGGCCTCACACTCATACACCCCCTCTTCATGGAAAGTCATCTCAGGCAGTGTGAGGATGGGTCCCTCTGCACTAGCCCCAGCCTTAGACGGCAACAGACCATCCACCTTCCTCCAACGGAGTTTTGGGACAGGACTGGGGAGGGAAGGAGTAGGAGAGGAGGATTAAGAGTGCAAGAGGGTTGGAGTTGGGGAGGAGGGGGAGGAGAGAGAGAGAGGGGAAATGGGTGGAGAGAGGAGGAGAAGGAGAGAGAGGCAGGAAGGGACATGTAGGGAGAGAGTGTGTGAAAACAAAAGAAATACAACAAATCAGAGATATCCTAACATGGGACAAGAAAATGGATCAGGGACTTACTTTCCGTAGGCGAAGCATTCCAGCTGGGTGGTGTGTCCTGTCAGGGCGTACGTCTCTGCTGGGAAACCCACTGTGATAGCAGGAGCTGACTTCCTGGCGTTGGCTGTGGTGAATAGAGAGGACATGTCAACAACAGAGAAAATGGCTGATGTGGTTCAAATCTTCCCTTTTACAGGAGAAACACACTTTATCCTTCCACCTTATTTCAATGTCCTGAAATTGTCAATTGAAATGTCAAAACTTTTCAAAGCTGTACAATTACTGTGTAAGAGTAACAGAGTCTTGAATATGCCTTTTTCTCACTCAGCTACATGCACAAACACACACACAGAGAGTCCTGTACCATCTGGCTGCACGGTGAGCTGGTTAGCCTTGCTGAAGGTACTCTTGGTGCTAATGTCCATGTTGATGGTGGTGAAGCAGAAGTAACTTGCTGTATCGTTAGGCTCCGCCTTGGCCAGGTACAAGTTGCCTGTTACCTGGGAAACGAACCACCGACCCCCGTCAGGCTTCATGAAGCTAGGAAACTCGCTAACGAACCAGCGGTAGGAAAGAACTAATGAGAGATGAGAGAGAGGAGAGGAGAGTGAGACTTGCATGTGTGTGTGTGTGTGTGTGTGTGTGTGTGTGTGTGTGTGTGTGTGTGTGTGTGTGTGCACCTGGGTAGTGGGCAGGGGGCTGGCAGGCTAGGAAGGCACCTGCTCCCTCGTAAGCCGTCTGTGGGCTCCTCCCTTCCCCAGGGAAGTCATGGAGGTCTGGAAAAGGAGGACAGAAGGATATCACAAGAATAAGAAAAAATCTATGAAATCCACTCAGTCAAGACAAAAATGTACTTCTCACTGAGAAATGTATTCTTTTCACTATGTAAACCAATCAATGGAATGAGATGAGATCCAAATAAGGTTTGATGAACAACAACTGGGATCCAGTAAATGTTGATGAATATGCATTGTCCCCATAAACACTGAGAGAATGGAAAATAATACCTGAATAAATAAATCAATGTACTCACAACCGAATTTGAGGTTGGCGGCCCGGCTGAGTATGGTCCCACAGCGGTTGATGGCCAGACACTGGTAGGAGCCTCCATCACGGCCGAACTGGGGACCACTGATCACCAGGTTACCGGCTACCAGTGTGTACCGGGGGTCACCTACAGGGACGTCTGTACCATTGACACGCCAGCTACCGGACAGGGAGGGGTTAGATGACAGACCTGTCCGATGCATACTCTGGCTGTACCCTTCTCTCTCGTATGTGACCAATTCATTTGATTTGATTTGTTTTCTGTCTGTATGTCTGTGTGAGTGCTTACCTGTACGTAGCAGCCGGACTGGCTCTAGCCTGGCAGTTGAGAGTGACTTTGCCCTCACTGAGTCCCTCTGGGTAGACCACACTGCTAGGCTGCTCTTCAAACACTGGTCCACTGTCATGACCCGTTATGCACACGTCCCCGCCTGTGAACACACACAGCCAATCAGAATCCCCCATCACCCAATGAGGGAGTTCTATTAACCTGAGACATGGTGCACCGGTCTATAGCCCGTGGAGTAAATGGGCAAAATAGATGAGGGAGGTGCACCCGTCTCAAATGGAATAGTAATCTGTGCTGTTAGGTCATGTAATCAACAAGGTAGGATGGTGCATCATCCACAAACATATAACATCCCTTTTACATAAAATATATGTTCATATTTTCAAGCAAATTTTCATTGGGAAGGCAGATTAAGTGTTTTTTAAATCAAAAGCAATCACTTTTGCATGTGAAAACACAGAATTCTAGTCATTACTCCACGTGCTTAATCTAGCCTAGGCTACGTCACTTTGTTTTGAGCCGACTTTTCCTTGGGCTTGGAATAGGGAACAGGGAGGCAGCCCGGGGAGGCAGCCCGGGGAGGCAGCCCGGGGAGGCAGCCCGGGGAGGCAGCCCGGGGAGGCAGCCCGGGGAGGCAGCCCGGGGAGGCAGCCCGGGGAGGCAGCCCGGGGAGGCAGCCCGGGGAGGCAGCCCGGGGAGGCAGCCCGGGGAGGCAGCCCGGGGAGGCAGCCCGGGGAGGCAGCCCGGGGAGGCAGCCCAGTTACAAAATGAATGCAATCACTTTTCACCCAGTGCAAACTCCTCCCACCGAGGTAACCCGGGCCAGATAATCGAATCCCCTCAATGTCCTACTACCAGCCCCTTCCAACCAATCAGGAGTCAAAAACGGATTCCAGTGATTCCAGTGACCCTTTTCAAACAAGTTGTTTTGTATCACTTTTACATATTTTTGCTTAATTAAATTAAAATGTTTCATCACCAAAACATCCTGAATCCCATTCAGTTGACTAGAGGTAAATTAGAGGTTAATCTGTGCTTTGGGAAGCCAAGGTAAGAAACATTTGAATTGTCTAATTGAATGATACATTTTTACAAACAGAATAATTTTCTTAAATGTAATCTAATCCAATTTTATCTGGTACTCTGGGAGAGTGTTGATATGGCCTGTTGTCCCCTATTCCCTCTTCCCCTGACATAAACCCATATTTAGTTTTGCATGGCTCAGAGATGGTAACATAAAATATTAAAATCAAATAATAATAATAATAATCAAAATAAGTCAAAAAGTATTTGTGGCGTACACAGATTAGCGAATGTTAAAGCAGGTGTAGTGAAATGGTCATGTTTCTAGCTCCAGCAGTGTTGTACATTTCTAACAGTACAATATGAATACACAAATAACCACCCCCCCAAAATAACATAAAAAATAACCAACTAAAATGAAGAAATATCAGATTTGGTTTGTGAAGTAAATGTGTATGCAAGTGGTGTGTGTGTGTGTGTGTGTGTGTGTGTGTGTGAAGCAGGAGTTGTGCAGGCAAACAGAGTACAGGATCCATCTGCACTAGAGGTGGGAGTGAGTCTGGAGGGGCTACAGGCTGTCAGGGATAATACTGTTGCTACAGTGAAGAGGAGAGAGAGGGAGAGGAGGAGATGGGTAGAGGGAGAAGAGAAGGACCTGAGAGGGGGAGAGAAAGGAGGGGACATAGCTTAAAAAGAGGGGAAGATAGTGTTGGGGTGGAGGTGGAGGGGAGAAGATAAACAAGTGTAGGGGTGGAGAGAGTGAAGAGAGGTGTGGGTAGAGGTGGAGGGGAGGAGAGTAAAGGGTGTAGGGGTGGAAAGAGGGAGGAGAGGTGCGGGTAGAGGTGGAGGGGAAGAGAGTAAAGGGTGTAGGGGTGGAGAGAGGAGGAGAGGCGTGGGTAGAGGTGGAAAGAGTGAAGAGAGGTGTGGGTAGAGGTGGAGGGGAGGAGAGTAAAGGGTGTAGGGGTGGAGAGAGGGAGGAGAGGCGTGGGGAGAGGTGGAGAGAGTGAAGAGAGGTGTGGGTAGAGGTGGAGGGGAAGAGAGTAAAGGGTGTAGGGATGAAGAGAGAGGGAGGAGAGGCGCGGGTAGAGGTGGAGGGGAAGAGAGTAAAGGGTGTAGGGATGAAGAGAGAGGGAGGAGAGGTGTGGGTAGAGGTGGAGGGGAAGAGAGTAAAGGGTGTAGGGATGAAGAGAGAGTGAAGAAAGGTGTGGGTAGAGGTGGAGGGGAAGAGAGTAAAGGGTGTAGGGATGAAGAGAGAGGGAGGAGAGGTGTGGGTAGAGGTGGAGGGGAAGAGAAAGCGATAAATGAGGAGAGTAGAAGGTGCAGGTGAAACATCAGGCTGGAGCAGACAGCTATTCTCAGGGTACACAGAATCAGGGTGTTACACAGCACAAACTGGGTTAGAGATGCCTCATGACCATATGGGAATCCTCATGGCACAGAGCGTGTGTGAGAGAGAGAGGGAAAGAGGGATGGTGTGCGTGGTGTGTGTATGTATGTATGTGTATGTATGTGTGTGTG
>NC_056435.1:54551812-54624312 GCF_018296145.1 Oncorhynchus tshawytscha
ATAGATGGAATGGAATAAATTGAACGGTATCAAACACATTAAACATTGGGAAACCAAATGCTTGACTCTGTTCCATGAATTCCATTCCAGCCATTACAATGAGCATGTCCTCCTATAGCTCCTCCTACTAGCCTCCACTGCTAGACAGAGCAAGTGTTTGGTGGTTGCAGCCTTTTTCCTCTCCTTTATGTTATTTTATTCATATATGCAAATACACCAAGTGTATTTATGCAAATTAGAAGCATATAAAATAAATAAAAAATACCTGATACAATAAGAACATGTATATATGAGTGCATCTAAGATTTAAAAAAAATAAATGGACAATACATTGAATACCTGAATTCCCACCAAAATCACTGAACATTCATTATTTGTTTGTACCAGTAACATGTTTCTTGTGCTATAATTAAGTCAATATCTGGTGGATGTTGTGTGTGTATTTTTATGTGTATATTTGTATGTGTGTGTGTGTCAGAGCAAGTCACAAGCAAGTCTCAAGTCACAAGGTTCGAGTCTCAAGCCGAGTCCCAAGTAGAATGGGTCGAGTCGAGTTAAATCCAAGTTGTGCATTCTAAGAGCAAGTGAACTTTTTTCACGTCGTCTCATGTCAAGAAAAAAAAAATCTATGCAGGCAATGACTTCAACTACATACCTTTGTCTATTTATTGAGGCTACCAGACAGCCCTTTTCCTTATTTTTTATACAACACATTTTGACTATGTAATAATACATTTTTACAACAAATTCCAAATGTAAGCTTCATAAGTAAATTATCCATTTCAAGGCATGTACCTTTTTCTTCTGAAGCACAGATTAGATGTTTTTGAAACAAATAATTTGGTGCAATGCCTTAGGCCTATGTTAGTGACCAGTATGAATAAGCAAAGATATGCATATAAAATATGGTAGGCTTTATGTAGCCTATTAAAATATGGTAGGCTTTATGTAGCCTATTAAAATATGGTAGGCTTTATGTAGCCTATTAAAATATGGTAGGCTTTATGTAGCCTATTAAAATATGGTAGGCTTTATGTAGCCTATTAAAATATGGTAGGCTTTATGTAGCCTATTAAAATATGGTAGGCTTTATGTAGCCTATTAAAATATGGTAGGCTTTATGTAGCCTATTAAAATATGGTAGGCTTTATGTAGCCTATTAAAATATGGTAGGCTTTATGTAGCCTATTAAAATATGGTAGGCTTTATGTAGCCTATTAAAATATGGTAGGCTTTATGTAGCCTATTAAAATATGGTAGGCTATATGTAGCCTATTAAAATATGGTAGGCTTTATGTAGCCTATTAAAATATGGTAGGCTATATGTAGCCTATTAAAATATGGTAGGCTATATGTAGCCTATTAAAATATGGTAGGCTATATGTAGCCTATTAAAATATGCATGAATTCGTTTTTATTTTTCCCATTCAGTTTCATTCTCATAACCCTCCAAAACCTTCTCACTATGTTAGCTCTCCTGACCTGTGTTGATTTACAGTGTGCTGGTCTATTCAGAGGGCTGAGTGTGTGTTTCACTAGCCAATTCGTTTTTTGCAACTGCCACACTGTCTCTATACTGTCTCTGGCTGCGTGGACAGTAATCCACAGGGAATCTGTGAAACAAAATGAGTGACAAAACCTTGCCAGATCATTTCAAGTCATCAGTCCTAAGTCAAAGTCGAGTCCCAAGTCTTGAGGATCCAAGTCCAAGTCATGACTCAAGTTGTTTGATTTTCTATCAAGTCGAGTCTCAAGAAATCAAATTTGTGACTCGAGTCAGACTCCACACCGCTGGTGTGTATACAGTATGTGTGTGTGTGTATGCGTGTGTGTGTGTGTATGAGTGTGTGTGTGTGATTCACTTCATCAACAGACCAATGGAGCATTGACGGAGCTAGTAATTACAATTTCATGGACTGTGTGCTGTCCACAGGGATCGACTATGCGTGACTGCACGCTTGGCTACAGTGGAAAAGCTTTTTTAATTTCAACAAAGGAACGCTACAACACATCTTCATTTATCATTCATGAGATCCCTGAATTATTTCAACTCTGTCGTCAAAAGAAAAAAAAGAAGAAAAAGACATCTCAAGAAAATCGAATCCCTTCCGCCTGCTGGTAAAAAGAAACAGCATACAATTTTAATCTGGCCTGAAGCCCCCAAGATCTGCAGACCCCCTACTTTTGGATCTCCAGACACACACTCTCACACCCAACCATCAGTGTGATAGCACGCATGGACATGTTGAGTGTGTGTCTGGTGTGAGAGGCAGTGGCTGGCTAGGGAAGCACCATAACAGAAATAGGTTGCATTGCAGAGGAGAGATGAATGAATGGGAGGGGAGAGGTGAATGAATGGGAGGGGAGAGGTGAATGAATGGGAGGGGAGAGGTGAATGAATGGGAGGGGAGGGTGAATGAATGGGAGGGGAGAGGTGAATGAATGGGAGGGGAGAGGTGAATGAATGGGAGGGGAGAGGTGAATGAATGGGAGGGGAGAGGTGAATGAATGGGAGGGGAGAGGTGAAGTAATGGGAGGGGAGAGGTGAAGGAAGGGAGGGGAGAGGTGAAGGAAGAGGAGGGGAGAGAGGAATGAAGAGTAGGGGAGAGGTGAAGGAAGAGGAGGGGGGGAGGGGTGAAGGAAGAGGAGGGGAGAAGTGAAGGAAGAAGAGGGGGGAGGTGAAGGAAGAGGAGGGGAGGGGTGAAGGAAGGGGAGGGGAGGGGTGAAGGAAGAGGAGGGAGGAGGGGAGTGAAGGAAGAGGAGGGGAGAGGTGAAGGAAGAGGAGGGGAGAGAGGAATGAAGAGGAGGGGAGAGGTGAAGGAGGAGGAGGGAGAGGTGAAGGAAGAGGGAGGGGAAGGAAGAGGGAAGGAAGAAGGAGGGGAGGAGAGGTGAAGAAAGAGGAGGGGAGAGGTGAAGGAAGGGGAGGGGAGAGAGGAATGAAGAGGAGGGGAGAGGTGAAGGAAGAGGAGGGGAGAGGTGAAGGAAGAGGAGGGGAGAGGTGAATGAAGAGGAGGGGAGAGAGGAATGAAGAGGAGGGGAGAGGTGAAGAAAGAGGAGGGGAGAGGTGAATGAAGAGGAGGGGAGAGGTGAATGAAGAGGAGGGGAGAGGTGAAGGAAGAGGAGGGGAGAGAGGAATGAAGAGGAGGGGAGAGAGGAATGAAGAGGAGGGGAGAGGTGAAGGAGGAGGAGGGGAGAGGTGAAGGAAGAGGAGGGGAGGGAGAGAGGAAGGAAGAGGAGGGGAGAGGTGAATGAAGAGGAGGGGAGAGGTGAAGGAAGAGGAGGGGAGAGGTGAAGGAGAGAGAGGAGGGGAGAGAGGAATGAAGAGGAGGGGAGAGGTGAATGAAGAGGAGGGGAGAGGTGAAGGAAGAGGAGGGGAGAGAGGAATGAAGAGGAGGGGAGAGGTGAAGGAAGAGGAGGGGAGAGGTGAAGGAAGAGGAGGGGAGAGGTGAATGAAGAGGAGGGGAGAGGTGAATGAAGAGGGAATGAGAGGGGAGAGGTGAAGGAAGAGGAGGGGAGAGGTGAAGGAAGAGGAGGGGAGAGGTGAAGGAAGAGGAGGGGAGAGGTAAATGAAGGGGAGGGGAGAGGTAGATGAAGGGGAGGGGAGAGGTAAAGGAAGGGGAGGGGAGAGGAGAGGTGAAGGAAAGGAAGGGGAGAGGGTGATTTTAATAACGAAGACTGACATAAGGGATGTGTTCATTTTGATGGGGAACGAGCCTGGAACTGAAGTCCATCTTAATTTACTTCTTAATTTACATTTTATAGTCAATTCAGGCATTGAATACCACTCCTACGGAAAATGTCATTTTATTCAAATCACAGGCCAGGACTGACAGAAGACACATTCATTGGTAGTATTGAACGTTTCTGACTGATGGAGTGGGCGTGAGAGGAGAACTGAAGGTGAAGGAGATGTGAGGAGGAAAGGTTCTGACTGATGGAGTGGGCGTGAGAGGAGAACTGACAGTGAAGGAGATGTGAGGAGGAAAGGTTCTGACTGATGGAGTGGGCGTGAGAGGAGAACTGACAGTGAAGGAGATGTGAGGAGGAAAGGTTCTGACTGATGGAGTGGGCGTGAGAGAAGAACTGACACTGAAGGGGATGTGAGGAGGAAAGGTTCTGACTGATGGAGTGGGCGTGATAGGAGAACTGACAGTGAAGGAGATGTGAGGAGGAAAGGTTCTGACATTGGAACACAGGAGAAAGAGAATAGATGAGAATGCTGGAGGAGAGGAGAGGACAGGACAGGACAGGACATGAGAGGAGAGGAGAGGAGAGGAGAGGAGAGGAGAGGAGAGGAGAGGGAGAGGAGAGGAGAGGAGAGGAGAGGAGAGGAGAGGAGAGGAGAGGAGAGGAGAGGAGAGGAGCAGACATGAGAGGAGCAGACATGAGAGGAGAGGAGAGGAGAGGAGAGGAGAGGAGAGGAGAGGAGAGGGAGAGGAGAGGAGAGGAGAGGAGAGGAGAGGAGAGGGAGAGGAGAGGAGAGGAGAGGAGAGGAGGAGAGAGGAGAGGAGAGGAGAGGAGAGGAGAGGAGAGGAGAGGAGCAGACATGGAGGAGAGGAGCAGACATGAGAGAAGAGGTGAGGCGAGGAGAGGAGAGGAGAGGAGCAGACATGGAGGAGAGGAGCAGACATGAGAGAAGAGGAGAGGACATGAGAGAAGAAGAGAGAACATGAGAGAAGAGGAGAGGACAGGTGTGGAGGGAGAGGACAGGAGCAGACATGAGAGAATAGGAGAGGAAATGAGTGGAGAGGAGAGGAGTGGAGAGGACAGGTAATAGAATATAGAAGGAAAAAGAGAAACCTTACCGACAGCGTAGCTCAGAGCTAAGAGCTGAGGCTCAACAGAAACGGAACAGAAAGAAGAGAAGAGAAGAGAAGAGAAGAGAAGAGAAGAGAAGAGAAGAGAAGAGAAGAGAAGAGAAGAGAAGAGAAGAGAAGAGAAGAGAAGAGAGGAGAGGAGAAGAGAAGAGAGGAGAGGAGAGGAGAGGAGAGGAGAGGAGAGGAGAGGAGAGGAGAGAGAGGAGAGGAGAGGAGAGGAGAGGAGAGGAGAGGAGAGGAGAGGAGAGGAGAGGAGAGGAGAGGAGAGGAGAGGAGAGGAGCAGACATGGAGGAGAGGAGCAGACATGAGAGAAGAGGTGAGGCGAGGAGAGGAGAGGAGAGGAGCAGACATGGAGGAGAGGAGCAGACATGAGAGAAGAGGAGAGGACATGAGAGAAGAAGAGAGGACATGAGAGAAGAAGAGAGAACATGAGAGAAGAGGAGAGGACAGGTGTGGAGAGGAGAGGACAGGAGCAGACATGAGAGAATAGGAGAGGAAATGAGTGGAGAGGAGAGGAGTGGAGAGGACAGGTAATAGAATATAGAAGGAAAAAGTGAGAAACCTTACCGACAGCGTAGCTCAGAGCTAAGGAGCTGAGGCTCAACAGAAACAGCAAAAGCCCCATTCTCACACTCTGATCAGAACTGGACCAAACAGGATCAGAACCAGATCTGCACCACACCAGGAGGAAATTGGAAGTGGCTTATCAGTGCCTGTGGAGAACAAAAAGAAAGACAGATTTACTCCTGGTTAAACTACACGGCTAGCACTCTTACACGTGGCCTACAAGCAGAACGTATCTATTCTTCTGAACATCCTAACAGTACAATGTCTCTGGACTGAAGCATTGTGGAACAACACTAGAGCTGGTGTGTGTCCCTAATGGCACCTTATTCCCTACTACATCATTTTTGGGGGACCAGAGCCTTATGAGCCTTGGTCAAAGGTAGTGCATTATATAGGGAATAGGGTGCCATTTAAGACTCAACCCTGGCTAGTATGCTCCAGTGGCCTTATCTCTTTAGTAGCTATCTCTCCTGCTGCCTCTCACACACCCAGGAGACTGTCTCCCCATCCAGTGTGCACTCTGCTTCATGTTACATTACGGAATAAATACTAGCCCAAGCTAGAGGAGAGAGAGAGAAACAGAACAAACATAACAAACCTTTAACAATGTTGTCTCTTACCTTCTTATATTCCCTCCGTCCCCACTCTCTATCTCCTTCCCTGTCTCTCTACCTACATCCTTTTCTCTCTATCCCCTTCCCTTTCTCTCTATCGCCATCCTTTTCTCTCTATCTCCTTCCCTGTCTCTCTACCTACATCCTTTTCTCTCTATCCCCTTCCCTTTCTCTCTATCGCCATCCTTTTCTCTCTATCTCCTTCCCTGTCTCTCTACCTACATCCTTTTCTCTCTATCTCCTTCCCTTTCTCTCTATCGCCATCCTTTTCTCTCTATCTCCTTCCCTGTCTCTCTACCTACATCCTTTTCTCTCTATCCCCTTCCCTTTCTCTCTATCGCCATCTTTTTCTCTCTATCTCCTTCCCTTTCTCTCTATCGCCATCCTTTTCTCTCTATCCCCTTCCCTTTCTCTCTATCGCCATCCTTTTCTCTCTATCTCCTTCCCTTTCTCTCTATCGCCATCCTTTTCTCTCTATCCCCTTCCCTTTCTCTCTATCGCCATCCTTTTCTCTCTATCCCCTTCCCTTTCTCTCTATCGCCATCCTTTTCTCTCTATCTCCTTCCCTTTCTCTCTATCGCCATCCTTTTCTCTCTATCTCCTTCCCTTTCTCTCTATCGCCATCCTTTTCTCTCTATCCCCTTCCCTTTCTCTCTATCGCCATCCTTTTCTCTCTATCCCCTTCCCTTTCTCTCTATCGCCATCCTTTTCTCTCTATCTCCTTCCCTTTCTCTCTATCGCCATCCTTTTCTCTCTATCTCCTTCCCTTTCTCTCTATCGCCATCCTTTTCTCTCTATCTCCTTCCCTTTCTCTCTATCGCCATCCTTTTCTCTCTATCCCCTTCCCTTTCTCTCTATCGCCATCCTTTTCTCTCTATCCCCTTCCCTTTCTCTCTATCGCCATCCTTTTCTCTCTATCTCCTTCCCTTTCTCTCTATCGCCATCCTTTTCTCTCTATCTCCTTCCCTTTCTCTCTATCGCCATCCTTTTCTCTCTATCCCCTTCCCTTTCTCTCTATCGCCATCCTTTTCTCTCTATCTCCTTCCCTTTCTCTCTATCGCCATCCTTTTCTCTCTATCTCCTTCCCTTTCTCTCTATCGCCATCCTTTTCTCTCTATCCCCTTCCCTTTCTCTCTATCGCCATCCTTTTCTCTCTATCTCCTTCCCTGTCTCTCTACCTACATCCTTTTCTCTCTATCTCCTTCCCTTTCTCTCTATCGCCATCCTTTTCTCTCTATCTCCTTCCCTGTCTCTCTACCTACATCCTTTTCTCTCTATCCCCTTCCCTTTCTCTCTATCACCATCCTTTTCTCTCTGTCTCCTTCCCTGTCTCTCTACCTACATCCTTTTCTCTCTATCTCCTTCCCTTTCTCTCTATCGCCATCCTTTTCTCTCTATCTCCTTCCCTGTCTCTCTACCTACATCCTTTTCTCTCTATCCCCTTCCCGTTCTCTCTATCGCCATCCTTTTCTCTCTATCTCCTTCTATTTCTCTTCATCTCCTTCTGTTTCTCTCCATCTCCTTCCCTTTCTCTCTAGCTCTCTCTCAGTTGAAACCGCTGGCCAAACACGCAGACTCACTAAACACATTTCCACCTAATATAAATTCCGCATTGTATGGCAGAAAAAAACTCTAAATAATATTGTTCAATCCGAACGTAGAAAGCAATGAGAGGGTATTAATTGATCAAGTGCATTATACTCTTCAAATCCAATAAAGGTCCAAGGACCTTAGAAACATCAATAGAACAGGAAGGTTCAGGCTTTTTTCCCCTGAAGCTGGCACATAAGGTACAATTAGATCTAGCACATCTGTCGGAATGTCGTCTAGACAGCTCACAGCCTAGTAGACTCTCTTACAGACCAGGAACAAGTTACTCCATGGCAGAATTCCCCACGACAGACCCTGGCTAACATAATCTACTCTGTCAGTCTGTGTTCTCGCACAATGTTCTCCCTCTGTGTGTTCCCTCTCTCCCCAAACTGTCACCTTCTGACATTTCACTGGATACTACTGTTATTAAACACACAGCAGAAATAGAGGGGGGGAGATTGGGAGGAAGGAAGAAAGAGGGAGAGAGAGTTATGACGAGAGAGAGGGGGGACTGGGAGAGGCAGAGAGAGAGGGAGAAGGAGAGAGAAAGAGATGGGGCAGAAAGAGTGCGAAAGATAGCAATAAATAATAATATTTTGAGGGTGTTTATATTTGCTCTGTTAACACAAGTGTATAATGGAAATGTCCAACGCTCTAACCTTGCGGCTACCTGCCATCCTGAGGACAGCAGAGACAGCAGAGAAACAGACAGAAACCGAGCCGGGCAGAGACAGAGAGATATAGCTCATCAAATCAGCTCACAGCTTAATGGACTGTGGAAGGAGCAGAGGAGAGGGGAGCAGCATATCACATTACTCTCACGTCTCCATTGCACCACAGCCAAACATCTGAGGCTGGTTCAACAGTTAGCTCAAAGCAGATAGAAACATTCTGTATGACATTCTTTATGTCCAGTCTATGCTTTAATAAGGCTTGGATACACTGAGTTCGCAATGGCGCTGGAATGTATAGCAGACGTTTTACATGCTCCTGACCAATTCTGTTATTTTGTGGATTTTTGCGTTGATCGTAACTTTTTTTTACATAATGTTCCTGCCATCATTTCCTATGACCGAAAAGAGCTTCACTAACCTCGATTTGGATTAAGATTTCTACGTCAGTGAGTCTTCGGTGCAGGACATACTGCTCACCCCAGACCAGGCCCTAATCCCTGACACTTGGAAAAGAAAGTGACAGCGATATAGAGGCCGACTTGTGGGCAACCTGATGAAACTACAGATGTGAGAAAATAACCCCCCTCTACCCTCTGTTCTAGTGACGAATATACAATCACTGGAGAATAAACTGGACAAGCTCCGTTCAAGATGATCCTATCAACAGAAACTTGACTCAATGGGGGGGGTTGTCTCTTTGTTAACAACAGCTGGTGTGCTATCTCTAATATTAAGGAAGTCTTGAGGTTCTGAGTTAGAATACCTCACGATAGGCTGTAGATCATACTACTCCACACACAGAGATGCATACAAAGCTCTCTCTCGCCCTCCATTTGGCAAATCTGACTATAACGCTATCCTCCTGATTCTTGCTTACAAGCAAAAACTTAAACAGGAAGTACCAATTACGCGCTCAATACGTAAGTGGTCGGAAGCGGATGCAAAGCTACAGGACTGTTTTGCTAGCACAGACTGGCACATGTTCCAGGACTCATCCGATGGCACTAAGGAGTTTACCACATCAGTCACCGGCTTCATTAATAAGTGAATCAACGACTACATCCCCACATTGACCATACGTACATATCCGAACCAGAAGCCACAGGCAACATCCACACTGAGCTAAAAGGCTAGTGCTGCCGCTTTCAAGGAGCAGGACACTAACCCGGATGCATATAAGAAATCCTGCTATGCCCTCTGACAAACAAACAAACAGGCAACGCGTCAATACAGGACTAAGATTGAATCCTACTGCACCGGCTCTGATGCTCGTCGAATGTGGCAGGACTTGCAAACTATTACGGATTACAAACTAGCACAGATTACAAACTAGCACGGATTACAAAGGGAGCCATGAGCTGCACAGTGACATAAACCGACCAGATGAACTAAATGCATTCTATGCTCATTGAGTAAAGCAACACTGAACCATGAGTGAGAGCACCAGCAGTTCCAGACAACTGTGTGATCACACTCTCCATTGTCAATGTGAATAAGACCTTTAAACAGTTTAACATTCACAAGGCCAGATGGATTGCCAGACGTGTACTCATAGCATGCCCTGACTAGCTGGCCAGTGTCTTCAATTATATTTTCAACCTCTCTGTGACCCACTCTGTGTTACTTACATGGTTCAAGCAGATCACCATAGTCCCTGTGTCCAGGAATGCCAAGGTAACCTGTCTAAATGACTATCGCACCGTAACACTCACATCTGTAGCCATGAAAGGTTTTGTAAAGGCTGGCTCACATCAACACCATCATCCCAGACAGCCTGGACCCACTCCAATTCGCATTTCTCCCCAACAGATCCAAAGATGATGCAATCTCCATTGCAATCCACACTGTGACTTTCCCACTTGGACAAAAGGAACACCTACATGAGAATGCTGTTCATTGACTACAGCTCAGTGTTCAACACCATAGTGCCTTCCAAGCTCATCACTAAGCTAGGACCCTGGTACTGAACACCTCCCTCTGCAACTGGATCCTGGACTTCCTGATGGAACACCCCCAAGTGGTTAGGGTACTGTAGGCAACAACACATCAGTCACGCTGACCCTCAAGACGGGGGCCCCTCAGAGGTGTGTGCTTAGTCCCCTCCTGTACTCCCTGTTCACCAATGACTGTGTGGCCGCACACAACTCAAACACCATCAATAAGTTTGCCGACAACATGACGGGGATAGGCCTGATCATCAATGACAATGAGACAGCCCATTGAGAGGTCAGAGACTTGGCAGTGTGATGCCAGGACAACAACCTCTCACTCAATGTCAGGAAGATAACGGAGCTGATCATGGAATACAGGAAATGGAGGGCTGAGCACGCCCCATTCACATTGACATGGCTGTAGTGGAGCGGATCGAGAGCTTCAAGTTCCTTGGTGTCCACATCACTAACGATTTATCATGGTCCAAACACACCAACACAGTTATGAAAAGGGCACTACAATGCCTCTTCCCCCTCAAGAGGTTGAAAAGATTTGTCATGGGCCCTCAGATCCTCAAAAAGTACAACAGCTGCACCATTGAGAGCATCTTGACTGGCTGTATCACCACTTGGTTTGACAATTGCTTGGCATCCAACCGCAAGTTGATACAGAAGGTAGTGCATACAGCCAAGTACATCACATCCAGGACCTCCATAGTTGGCGGTGTCAGAGGAAGGCATTAAAAATGGTCAGTCTCCACCCACCCATCATAGACTGTTCTCTCTGCTACCGCATGGAAAGTGGTACTGATACACCAAGTCTGCAACCAACAGGACCATGAACATCTTCTACCCCCAAGCCATAACACCCATTTTGCACACATTTCTTTTGACTCATCACATGACACTGCTGCTACTGTTTACTATCTGTCACTTTATATCAACCTCAATGACCTCATACCCCTGCACCCCTGCACAGACTCAGTACTGGTACCCCTGGTATATAACCAAGTTATTGTTACTCATTGTGTGTCTACTATTACTTTTATTATTATGTGTTTTACTTTTCTATTATTTCTCTATTGTCTTTCTCACTGCATTGTTGGGAAGGGCGTGTAAAGTAAGCATCTCACTGTTAGTCCACACCTGTTGTTCACAAAGCAGGTGACAAATACAATTTGATTGACTTGATTTAGATGAAGACAAGACAATTAGTAAAATAAAAGAAAAAGGTTGTTGCAATGGAACACGACTCCTGCAGATGCAGGTGCATCACTTTATAGATCCGTGCAGACATTTTGTTGAACCAGATGGTTTCCTTATGGTATCTCATTACTAAATGAGGAGCTACAGCCAGGTGTTGTGCATTTAGCAATCAACCGAACCACAAATGAACAAGACACGTCTGTCTCACAGAATGAGAGTTTTCTGTCAATCGCGCGGGACTAATTGTCGTATTAGAGTGAAAACTGTCCAATGTGTGAAGTCAGTGCAGACCCTTCCATTTCTGTGTGCAGCGCTGTGGAACATTGTGGCCCATTGTGGATCCTCGGGTGAGTCACCCATCAGTGCACACCTCTTCCACTCTATTCCCCCTCTCTCTTTCTCTCTCCTCTCTCTGCTCCTCTCTCTGCTCCTGTAATTGGAACTCAGAACTCTGACACATTCTGACAGATAACAGTAATGGAACCAGCACTCTAGAAGGGAGAGGTTCCTCCCTTGAGCACTGATCTAGAACCTGTTATATAGCCTCTCCATATCCTAACCATAATCATAAGAGGGGGGAAACACAACTGACCCTAGATCAGTGTCTGGTAGTGGCAACTTCATTGTTATCTGTTTTCTGCTCTTAGCTGAATCATTCTGGGCACACACACAAACAAGGAGAACTGATGGGGCGTTTTTAATGAGTGGTTTGAAGAGGAGAGGGCCCAGAGTGGGGATTCTACAGAGTGGGGATTCTACAGAGTGGGTATTCTACAGAGTAGGTATTCTACAGAGTGGTGATTCTACAGCATAGAGTGAGCAGCAAAGAGAGGGAACACACACAGCAGCGCTCTCAGCAGCCCTCAACAACATGCCACGCACACACACACACACACACACACACACACACACACACACACACACACACACACACACACACACACACACACACACACACACACACACACACACACACACACACACACACACACACACACACACACACACACACACACACACACTATGGATGACTGGGTCTAGACTAGAATAAAGGGTGGCTGGATGCGGTAGTCCATCTTGGTAGTACGCGCCGTGTGTGTGTGTGTGAGGGTGTCCGTGCATGTTTGTGTGTGTGCTGTAGATGAGGGGTTGAGTTAACACTGACACCACTTGTGTGGAGCGGAGTATAGGTTTGATTGCTGAAGAAATCTCTGCTGCTCACTCGTCTCTTCCCTCATTGTCCCAGTTTTCTCCTATGTGCTCCTCTCCTCTCCATCAGACTGAGTAGGAGTGCTGGTTGATGGTACTTTTTTGGGAGGTGGACAATTTTGCCAATTGATATTCAGATCCTCGTCCTTCACAGTGCTTCCAAACCACATCCCACAGACAGACACCACAACATCTCCCTTTCCTTCTTTTACCACTATCTCTCATTGTCTACCTTCTCCTCCCTACATCCCTCCATCCCTTCGTCCCTCTGAAGTCGTCACGCTCCGTTAAGGAGGGAAGGACTGCCTGAGGCCACGGAGCTTTTAACTCAGCCTAGACATCTGTCGACGGGACACACACAAGGACCACACGTGCACGCATGCACACACACACACACACACATTCCACACACACACACACACACACACACACACACACACACACACACACACACACACACACGCACGCACACGCACACACATTCCACACACACACACACGCACGCACACACACACACACACACACACACACACACACACACACACACGCACACACACACACACACACACACACACACACACACACACACGCACGCACACGCACACACATTCCACACACACACACGCACGCACGCACACACACACACACACACACACACACACACACACACACACACACACACACACACACACACACACACACACACACACACACACACACACACACACACACACACAGGGACAACAAAGGACACTGTCAAAATGCACTACACACCCCAGTTGGCTGTTTGGGACACCACTCTGGGCAGGGGGAGGGGTAGAGGGGAAGAGAAGGAAGGAGTGAGGAATAGAGGATGAGAATGAGGAGGGAAGTGAGGTGACCCACAGGGTCACCAGAAGACAACACCTTTATTTATTGATCAGCTAAGATCCCCACAGTACTGCCCTATCCTCTGGGGTGACAACTAATATCCTGTCTGCGCTTGCCTTAGGTGCGGGTGACACACACACACACGTACACACACACGCACAGGCTGCTCTGAAATCTCCTGTCTTCTTGGCGATAACCATCTCTTTAGCAGGTGTTTGATGAGAAAGCAGAGGGAGTTAGCTGTCCCTGCCAGTCCCCCTGAGAACATCAAACAAAACACTGATCTGCTCCCTAAATCCATCTCTGGGATGAACTGTGGAGATTGTGAGCTCTAGATGACTTCTACATCATACACCTCTCTGAATATCACACATACACACCTGCATACACACTCAGTCAGTCAGTCAGTCAGTCACTCACACACACACACACACACACACACACACTGATCCCTCCCTGTTGATTCAGAGATAGAGAGGCTTGAAGATGGAGACGGCTGATATTGCAGCGTGAGACGACAGACACTGGCAGCGTGACTGGAATCATATAACGGAGTCATCACATCACATCACACACACGCACACACACAGAGATTAAAGAGATCATTACCACAATTAGTCAGGAAGACCAAGGACTGTTAAGTTACGATTTCACAGGTAAATCTGAATGCTCCTGATTTTAACACCTAATGATATAATGCATGACATGTCAATTCCACAGCTGTAAGATGTAGCACCTCAGACAGATGGAACTGTGACAGTCACAGTAGCAGTATTCTGAACACGCATATCTCCTCCAGGGTAATTGGAATTCAGACTCAAACTCACTTGATACACACTTTAAATTGTTAGACTGTCATTCACATACTATTGGGCTTGTATATCTGACTTACGAAGAGTAGTCTACACACATACAATGCTGGCAGGCAGGCAAGCATAGACACACACATACTTTCTCAAATACTCACTGTCCTTACCTGGCTCTCCCCCCCATCTCTCTCTCGCTCTCTCTCTCTCTCTCTCTCTCTCTCTCTCTCTCTCTCTGTCCTTCTCCAGTCATGACCAAGTCTGAGCAAATACAAACACACAATACAATACAACCACACACACACACACACACACACACACACACACACACACACACACACACACACACACACACTGTGCTGGTCATACATTATGTATTGAATCACCACATTGGCTGTCAGTCAGTCGCTGGGGAAGAACCAACCAGATTACACTATAAAATAAGATTAGAGGGTTTTCCACATTCAAACTGATGGAAACAGACATACACACTGTCAAAAACAAACACGATTATACGACACACACACACACACACACACAAGATAACCTCCCCCACACACACACACCGTTTCTAAGGGCGACGTTTGACCATGCAGGGCAATGAGAGTTGTATAGGACTATTGTGGTCCTATTGTTGAACAAACATTAGTACAAATCAATAACAGCATTATAATCACACCTCTATATTCTACAGACCTCAATATCCTAGAGTTTAGACTTGGAATTTAGAGTTTAGTTTACTGTTGGGATTTAGAGTGTAGTTTACAGTTTAGATTTGACAGAGTTACGAGTTCAGGACTCTGCAGACAACCATGGCAATATTTGTACAGGGATGAGTGTGTTTGAGCTGGGTTCATCAGGATTTGGATTGAACCAACCATGACCTTGTTTGACTGGGC
This sequence comes from Oncorhynchus tshawytscha, assembly GCF_018296145.1. Taxonomy (NCBI): domain Eukaryota; kingdom Metazoa; phylum Chordata; class Actinopteri; order Salmoniformes; family Salmonidae; genus Oncorhynchus; species Oncorhynchus tshawytscha. Next base: position 54,567,000 of record NC_056435.1, read on the forward strand.
CGTTGCTTGTTCACACACTCTCCTTTCTGAATGTGGTGTGAAGAAATATCTTCACACCACATAAAACCCTTTATCAACAATACAGTATATGCAGCAAATGGATGGTAGGAGGGATTGCTATATTGTACACAGTGTGTGTGTGTGTGTGTGTGTGTGTGTGTGTGTGTGTGTGTGTGTGTGTGTGTGTGTGTGTGTGTGTGTGTGTGTGTGTGTGTGTGTGTGTGTGTGTGTGTGTGTGTGTGTGTGTGTGTGTGTGTGTGTGAGATATAGACTGAAAGTGTGTGTGTGAGTGAGAGTGAGAGAGAGAGAGAGAGAGAGAGAAGGTGTGGGCTGAGCAGGAGCAAACAGAACTTGCTCTAAACATCGTAAATCAATCTGGGGGTTCACATTTCACCCAAACTGTCTTTTAGGTGCTTCTTCTACATGGAGCTCAGTGTGCTGGTCTAGGTTAGAAGCAAGAGGTGTTTTAAGCTCTAATGATGAGATACCATTCCTCTGTGTGTATTTGAACAGTGCTCTGCTGAGGAACAAGGGTTAGAGGGCTGACAATCATTCTGATACAGAGACAGAGTCTGATGGAGTCTGATAGAGTCTGGAATATTGCAATTTAAAGTCTGATTTAGAAGGTTTGGCAGTATCACCAAATGTTCCAGAATACTCGAGTGCAAATCTAAATGCTATGCTTCATCGCCTGGTATTTACTTAATGACACTACACTGAACAAAAATATAAACACAACATGCAATAATTTCAAAGATTGTACTGAGTTGCAGTTCATAAGGAAATCTATGAAATCTATGGGATGCAGCACTGCACATCGCATAGAGTTGCCTCATGTAGCACTGCACATCACATAGAGTTGATCAGGCAGTTGATTGTTGCCTGTGGAATGTTGTCCCACTCCTCTTCAATGAGGCACTCTGCTCACAACGTTGGCATCAGCAAACCGCTCACCAACACAACGCCATACACACTGTCTGCCATCTGCCCGGGTTCAGTTGAAACCGGGATTCATCTGTGAAGAGCACACTTCTCCAGCATGCCAATGGCCATCAAAGGTGAGCATTTTCCACTGATTTAGATTACGATGCCGACCTGCAGTCAGGTCAAGACCCTGGTGAGGATGACGAACACAGAGATGAGCTTTCATTTTGACAGTTTGTGCAGAAATTCTTCAGAATGTGCAAACCCACAGTTTCATCAGCTGTTGAGTGGCTGGTCTCAGATGATCCCGCAGGTGAAGAAGCCGGATGTGGAGGTCCTGGACTGGTGCGGTTACACGTGGTCTGCAGTTGTGAGGCCAAATTCACTAAAATGACATTGGAAGTAGTAGAGAAATGAACATTCAATTCTCTGGCAACAGCTCCGGTTGACATTCTTGCATTCAGCATGCCAATTGTACGTGCCATGAAACTTGAGACATCTGTTGCATTGTGTTGTGTGACAAAACTACACATTTTAGAGTGGACTTTTATTGTCCCCAGCACAAGGTGCACCTGTGTAATGATCATGCTTTTTAATCAGCTTCTTGATATGCCACACCTGTCAACTGGATGGATTATCTCGGGAAAGGAGAAATGCTCACTAACAGAGATGTAAACACATTAGTGCACCAAATTGGATAGAAATAAGCTTTTCGTGCACCTGAATCTTTTAGTTCAGCTTATGAAACATGGGACCAACGCTTTGGGTTTATATTTCTGGCAGTGTATTTCTATACATACGTGTGTGTATGTATCTAAGCATGTAGCCTACAGCAAGTGGATATTGAGTGAAGAGAGCAGGACTAAAACAGTCTCCCTGAGACACTGACCATCACCTTCCCTGAGTTGCGGTCCGCAGGTATGTGTATGTGTGTGTTTGTGTGTGTGTGTGCATATGTGCGTGCGTGTGTGCATACATATGTCTATCTGTGTGTGTTATAGACTGATATTGGTTGAGATAGGACTTCAGAGTGTTCTGCCTCTCATGAATGGTGATTGTGCACATTTGCCCTTTCCAGAAACTGGAAGAAAACACGTCTATAGCTCTGACCTTTCAAGAAGACGACAAGAAGGATTATTTTGCATTCAGACTAAATGTCTGGAAGTTTAGCAGCCCACAGAATGAGCTGAGTTTTGCTGGGGGCCATTTTCATCCATGATTTAAAATCTACCTCCGTACTATAGAGTGCTGGGAAGAGTTGATACCAATAGTGACTTAATCTGTGGATGGAACTTCTCAGCATCTATGCGTGTGTGTGTTCATAAATCAGCAGATGTGGAATGACCTGACAAATGAACCCCGGATGTAGCCCAGTGACCTCTGGCCCCTGATATGAGTGGTCCTCTAGAGCAGGTATTCCCAAACTGGGGTACATGTCACCTGAGTAGCCTCGTTTCACTGTCAAAACTAAAATGAAACCATCTAGTGTTTAGTGATATAACAATGCAATGTCAAATACAGGTAACCTAGTCAAATAACTAACTGTAATGGGGTGCGTAACTGGTGGCAGTGAAGTCAGACGCAGGAGAGCAGAACTAGCAAATAACCGGAGCAGTTTCATTTAAAAACCAACAGCATAAAGAATAAACCAACATGGGTACAAAACCCGACGCGCACCAGTAAACATGTGCACAAGCACTAACAACAAACAATCCCACGCAAAGACATGGGGGGAACAGAGGGTTAAATACACAACACTTAATGAGGGAAATGAGAAACAGATGTGTAGGAAAACAAGACAAAACAAATGGAAAATGAAAAGTGGATCGACGATGGCTAGAAGACCAGTGATGCATACCGCCGAACGCCGCCCGAACAAGGAGAGGAACCGACTTCGGTGGAAGTCGTGACACTAACATCCAATTACATTAACCGTTACTCTCTCGCAAGAATTCCACTAACGGTCCGTATGTAGCCAAATGTAGCTGCTGCTCATTCCGTTTACTCGTAAATGGATAAATGGTTAAAAAAAGTAAGCATGCATAGAGACACATACCAGCCCTACTGGTAGTACTATTATTACCAGCAGTACTACACCTGCAACTGTTGAAGACACAAGTTGTTGTGTTTCCACAAGCACATCCAATGCTAGCATCAGTAATTCTACATTTGTTGTTAGCCCAGCTAGCATGGACACTGACAGTTGTGAATCTGATGCAGCCGAAGAGCTACTGCCCCCTTAGCTGGGAAGCATCGAACAACAGCAGACAGGGACGTTGGACCATCGAAGAGGCGCAAATATGATGAGAACTACATTGATTTGGGGTTCACTTATATTGGGTGTAGTGCCTTTCCTCAGCCACAGTGTGTTAAATGCGCAAAAAGTACTATCTCACAACTCGATGAAACCTTCACTCTTGCGCAGCCATTTAGAAACAAAACATGAGCAGTTGAAAAATAAGCAGCAGGAGTTTTTTGAGCGAGAATTAAGATGACTTTCTAGTAGTAAGACATGTATAAAAGCAACAGATCCATTAATAACAAGGGGCTAGAAGCGTCTAATATGGTGAGCTACCGAGTGGCTAGGACTGCGCCCGATGCCACTTGGGTACACTGCAGCATCCACCGAGAGGCTCTTGCTGCCAAGGGAATGACTGACAGCTTGAAAGACATTTTGGACACTACAGTGAAAATGGTTAACTTTGTTAAAGCAAGGACCCTGAACTCTCGTGTATTTTCTGCACTATGCTTTTACAACATACAGAAAGAAGTGCGCTGGTTATCAAGGGGCAATTGAGAGACGAGCTTAAACCATAATTTTCACTTGTCTGATCGCTTGCATAATGACGAGTTTCTCACACGACTGGTCTATCTGGGTGAGGTTTTTTCTCGCCTGAATAATCTGAATCTAGGATTACAGTGACTCTGCGCAACTATATTCAATGTGCGGGACAACATTGAGGCTATGATTAAGAAGTTGGAGCTCTTCTCTGTCTGCATTAACAAGGACAACACACAGGTCTTTCCATCATTGTATTATTTTTTGTGTGATAATGAACTCAAGCTTACAGACAATGTCAAATGTGATATAGAGAAGCACATGAGTGAATTGGGTGTGCAATTACGCAGGAACTTTCCCGAAAAAGGTGACACAAACAACTGGATCGATTATCCCATTCATGCCCTGTCTCCAGTCCACTTACCGATATCTGAACAAGAGAGCCTCATCGAAATTGCAACAAGCGGTTCTGTGAAAATTTGATTTAATCAGAAGCCACTGCCAGATTTACGGATTGAGCTGCGCTCACAATATCCTGCCTTGGCAAATCGGGCTGTTAAGACATCGATGCTCTTTGCAACCACATACCTATGTGAGAGTGGATTCTCAGCCCTCACTAGTATGAAAACTAAATACAGGCACAGACTGTGTGTGGAAAATTATTTAAGACTGAGACTCTCCAATACAACCCAACATTGCGGAGTTATGTGCAAACCCTTCTCATTAACCTGTGGTGAGTTATTCACAATTTTCGATTAACAAACAAGGTTTTATATGTAAGATGGTTAAATAAAGACCAAAATTATTGATTATTATAATATTATTATTTGTGCCCTGGTCCTATAAGAGCTCTTTGTCACTTCCCACGAGCTGGCTTGTGACAAAAACTCACACTTATTCTTATGTTTAATAAATGTATCGTATAGCGTGTGTGTAGCAGGCTTACAATGATGGCAAAAAACAACATTTGAGAGTACACTGACCCTGGTACTAGAGGGGGTACGCAGCTGGAGGTTGAATGTTTGAAGGGGTACAGGACTACAAAACGTTTAAGAACCACTGCTCTAGAGGACATCATTCTGCTGCACAAATTATAGATCCAACAGCAGAAAGCTTCTCACACAACGCCAACGGCAGGGTGTTGAGTTATATCCGACCTAATGGTATATGTGCTGCTCAGGGTGATATAAGTTCATGATCTCCTCTTGGGGGACAAATGAGTGATTTTTGTAACGAAATACCTAAGATTCCAAGAACACAAGATGAGATGTTACTATCCTTTGTGCAAGCACTTCCAAGAGTTCATGAACAGTGAGCCTGGTGAAATTTGGGGAGCGCATCATCAGTAGTGTACCTTTGGTTCCTAGGGTGTTTCGACCTTTCACACTATACACCCTCCCCAAAGGCGGCCAGCGACAGGGTGATCAATCCTACGCTTGCGTCCCATTCCCAATTAGTCATAGGAGTTACCTTGTTGTTGATAGCCAACATCCCATGGGACTATGCATGGCAGGGGCGTCCTCCTCCCTGAGTCAAGCATTGTTGACCGCATACCTCCTGGCCCTCTCACTTCGGGGCCCAGCTGGGGTCTTTCCTCTTCATCCAGAGCCACTGACTGCTGCATTCTGCCGCCTCCGATACAGCTTTGATTGCCGAACGCTGGCTCTGGCCCTTAATTCCCAGGTCTCTAAGCAGTCTGGTTGTAGATGTTGCCACAAAACCTCTGCAGCCCACCTCCACTGGTCGGACTTCTGTGTTCCAGCCATGATGCCGTGCTTCGGCAGCTAGATCGGCATAGCGCAGATGTTTTCGCTCATAAGCCTAACATATTATCTCATGACAAACCAATGGTTTTTAACATCCGTTTTTTTTACAGCTCTGTAAGAATAAAATATTGCAAACTCCACGGTTATCGCATTAAAAAGATTAGGAGTGGATCTCTTTTATTGACATGTATTAAAGCTAAATCAGAAAGCCAGGCTGTAAAACAACATACAGTATATATAATACATAGTCAAGGTAACACTCTCTTAACCTTGACACAGCATGCCAACAGCTAATAATACTTGATAGCTCAGCCTCTGTCTTGCCCAGCAGGGCTGAAATGGAGACATGTGTTACACCTAGTTGCTCTCTGTCTCCGTTCACCCTGTCCAGAATCTTTCTCGCCCTCCCTCCCTCTCTCTGTTTAACCTTCTGTTTCACTCCACAGAGAGGGGGAGTGTGTCACAAGCACAGGAAATGAAGCACTTTGAATAACCTGGCGATGTTAAGAGGTGTTACATGTGTCTGGCTGAGCTAGAACGTTTTTATAAGTGCTGTAGAAAAAATGTGTTGGCGTGGTGGGCATAGTGTTGGTGAAAGTGTTGTGTGGATTGACCTTGAAAGAATTAGAAATGTACTCTTGAATGTAGAGATGGCCATCTCTGAAGGAGGTAGGAGGAACTAGCTACCGTAACTAACAATCACTACTCAACTTCAGTTATATCTGAAGTAGGCAGTTTTACATCTGCAGCGAGTGTTCTATAGGGCCTCCAGTGTTCTAGAGGGCCTCTCAGCTCTCACAGACACACATGAGAGGAGATACTGCAGCTTTGAGATATAATATATTAAGTCTGATTGAAGTGAGCTGATGCTAAGTGCGGTGTTACGGCAATCAGAAGCACAGTCTGGTTGGGTTAGGAGAAGAGATCCTTCAAAAGAACAAAGCTCATGGCTTAGCAAGGAGAAAGGAAGGCAGTCAGAGATTTAGACATCAGTGTCAGTATGGAAGAATAACAGGCAGAGATTTAGACATCAGTGTTCAGGGTGGAAGAATAACAGGCAGAGATTTAGACTTCAGTGTTCAGGGTAGAAGACCAACAGGCAGGTATTTAGAAATCAGTGCTCGTGGCGGAAGACTAACAGGCTTAGGGAAGAACGCACACTGTGTTTTGGGTGATTGATTGATCATCAGCCACTCTGAAAATACACATCTGGCCTGACTTAGGCTCCTGTAGATTTGACAAAAGAGCATCTCCACAAACTATACTGGCCATACATCATATTCAGAATGCATGTTTGTTTCAGGATCATGTTTTCTCATCTAGGGAGATCTTACTTTCTCCCCATGATAGTTTAATAGTTATGTGCCAAGACCCCCAAAGCCGAAATCAGCACAATGTTCTTTAGAAATGAGTACATCTTATTTCTGCCCAATAACTTGAAAAGCCTTAGCTGTATCCATTATTCAAAAGGCCTTCCTTAGTTTTAGGGAAACCCCAGTTGGATTCCGTGAGGCAAAAGTTGTGTCAAATAAATTAGAAATATAATTTCTAAATGTTACTCACTCCCAAAAAAAGCTTTTGGAGGTACAGCCTAACTTTGCTGCCGTAGCAGAGGCCAACTCTCTGAATCTATCTGAAACAGTTCAAGTTCAAGTTTAAGGAGATTGTGTGTGTCCAGTCTGCTGCCGTTGACCTGCGCTTAACAGGTAAGCTGTCTGAGAACACATTCTCATTACAGCAATGTTCTAGGGAAGAGTTACAGGGAAGAGGAGAGGAGCTGGGCATTATTATGTTACCATGGCACCATGAGCTGCCAGTTTGGGACCTGCTCCAGCCAGGACACTGTACCACATCTGCTCCTGCCCTCTTGTGTTCATCCGGTGTCTTCTTGAACTGCAGTTACTCCCCCAGTACACACTCTCTCTCCCTCTCCCTCTCTGTGTTATTGTGTGGTTGGAGACAGGTGTGCTGGAGTCAGAGCAGATCCCTACCAGCTGCAACTCGTTCCATAATCAAGACCTCTGCAAATACTCAGTCCTGCCACTTCCACTCTGCCAGATCGTAATCTCTGCTCAGTCAGTTCATGCTTCTAGCTATTTATGATTATTCGAGATCCTGTTACTCTGCTGTGCCTGTTTCCCTGCCTGATACTATTTATCATCTCATTGCAGTTTACCTCTCTGTCTCTGGCTCCTGTCTCCCGTTCCACATCTCACCACCCTACTATCCTGTTCTGGATTTAGCTCACCACCACTACTTTGGATTCCCCTCCAGACCTGTTTACCTGTTTACCTGGTTCTACCCAGCTCACTCCAACCACATCTGGTTTTCTACAAATCATCTGAGCTTCCCCGGATCTGCACTCCATATCTCCTTGTGTTACAACAAATATCTTGGTTAATTCGTCCCTGTTTCTTCATCTGAGTCTGCTCTTGGGTTCCCCTGTGTCGATCCACCTAACACATTGGGGTTTAGTGTGGGTACTGCTACTCGTGTGACAGGTTAATGACAGGTTACAAATCATTCAAATCCAGACAGATAATATTTACACAAGAAGCAATCTAATATCACACAGTCAAACTCTCAGTCGTTTAGTAAGTTCACCATTCTGCGATTCTCACTGTTAATAAACATCGCACGGTCAGGACCCTGGTTCAACATTTAATCCATTGTCTGAACAAATAGATTGGTCTTTAATGTGCCAAATCTATGATCAGTTTACCCTCACACTAGGGCTGGGCGATATGGCAAATTCACAATATTTATTTTCAATCAATGATTATCACGATAAACTAGGGGGCACTATTTTCATTTTTGGAAAAATAACGTTCCCAACGTAAACGGGCTATTTTGTCAGGACAAGATGATAGAATATGCATATCATTGACAGCTTAGGATAGAAAACACTCTAAAGTTTCCAAAACTGTAAAGATATTGTCTGATTATAACAGAACTGATATTGCAGGCGAAAGCCTGAGAAAAATCAAATCCCAAAATCCAACCTTGACTCTTATTTAGAAAGCTCTGCGTTCCTATGCGTCCCTATTGAGCAGTGAATGGGATATCAACCAGATTCCTTTTTCTATGGCTTCCCTAATGTGTCTAGTGTCACAATACATAGTTTCAGGCTTTTATTTTGAAAAATGAGCCTGAACAACAACATTGCGTCAGTGGTCAGCTGGAGGCTCTCAGAGCGATTTGTGCGTAATAGACAAATGCAACCATTGTTTCTCTCTTTCCTACTAAGAAGCCACCTGTCCCGGTTGATATATTATCGAATAGATATTTGAAAAATACCTTGAGGATTGATTATAAAAAACGTTTGCCATGTTTCTGTCGATATTATGGATCTAATTTGGAATATTTTTCGGCGTTGTCGTGACTGCAGTTATCGGTGGATTTCTCAACCAAACATGAAGTACAAACAGAGGTATTTCGGCTATAAAAGTAATCTTTATGGGACAAAATGAACATTTGCTGTCTAACTGGGAGTCTCGTGAGTGAAAACATCCAAAGCTCATCAAAGGTAAACGATTTAATTTGATTGCTTTTCTGATTTTCGTGACCAAGCTGCCTGCTGCTAGCTAGGCATACTGCTATGCTAGGCTATCGATAAACTTACACAAATGCTTGTCTTGCTTTGGCTGTAAAGCATATTTTCAAAATCTGCGATGACAGGGTGATTAACAAAAGGCTAAGCTGTGTTTCAATATATTTCACTTGTGATTTCATGAATATGAATATTTTCTAGTAATATTTTTTTGTCCGTTGCGTTATGCTAATTAGTGTCAGTTGATGACAATTCTCCCGGATCCGGGAGAGGGAGGTCCAAGATTAATCTACGTTTAAAAGTTGCATATCTGCTTCAGACTCAAGAATGCCTGAACAAAAAAGGCTTTAATGTTTGTTATTGTCAGAAGTAGAACTCACATTTTAACTCCACTTTTATTTAAAGCTGTAAACCCTTACAAGTCATGAGCAAAAAATAAAATGGTGCAAGTCAATATGCCTTATAACTATTAACTGTTAGACTAATGGTACATCACAGTTGGGGTAGTTGTCTTACAAGCAAGAAAGACAAGTCTGTCTACAGTCTCTGGCTTTAAAGATGCCCTATGGCAGGTCACTGTGATGCCACCTGTGCTTAAAAACATGCTCTGAGGGGGAGCTGGTCACAGGAATGCACAGGTAGCATTTTGCCAGGTGGCTTACTTTGGGAAAGTGTTTTTGGTGGTCCTTCCACCAGTCCAGTGGATTGGTTTCACTGTCAGCATCAGAAGACTGAAGGTAGCAGCTGAGTTCCTTTTCTACCAGCTGGATATCAGTAAGACCTGTAGTGGTGGAGCATGGCTTTTTGAAAAAACTACCCAGTGACTTTCTCTTTTTAGCTGACAGTTGTGGTGAAGCAGCAACAACATCTCCCTGTGCTGGGCTTTGGTTTTCATGTCCCTCATTGATCATCTCTGAGACAGCTCTTGCTTTTATGTGACCCACTTTCTCCTCTTTGATGTAATGTGTTATAAACCGTGGGTCAACTAACGAGGCTATGTCCAGGAAGTCATCTGTGGCTAGGTCATCATATTTCTCATTCAGATAGTCCATGACTATCGTTTTGATGGTTTGGGTGAGCTCTGTTTCACCATCATCAGGTTTCATTACATCTGTATAGAACAGGTGTATTACTGTCTTCAGGTAAGACACAGTGACATAAGACTCACCAGACAGAGCATCTGTGAATTCTAGTGGAGTCAATGCCTGGTTGATGGAATCAAGAACATCTATATCTGTATAGGTGGGAGCTCAGTGCAGGGTCTTCTTGTCTCTGGACAAGACGTGTGAAATGGTTTTCTCCTGCTCCAGTACTCTTTGCACCATCTTTTGACTTGATCCTCACTCTGTCACCAACTTGTTCTGGGGTAGGTTGTGTTCTTTTTGAGCAACTGCCAGGTCTCTCTTCTTTTTCCACCAATAGGAAAAGGCACCTACCACCTTCTTACAAACTCCAATTGCTCGATTTATCCGTTTGTCTGAACCACTCTCTCTAAGAGAAGTCATTAGATTTTAATAAAATATTAAAATCACAATAATCCCTTTAGTTAAGTTCGAATGTAATAGTTATCAGCTGATCAGCTGATGAAAAAAATCACATTTAGTTTAATCTAACCAAAGATTCCACTCTTTGTCAATATAGTGGATCGTGAGGCTAATATAAGGCCCTGACGTGTGGCCAGACCACAGATCGGTAGTAGTAGCAAAATACGTCAAATGTGTCTTGAGCTGTTCCTCAACGTTTTCCCTACACTCGGCGTAGAGTTTAGGCAGTGTGGTGTGAGAGAAATGTTTGCGGCCAGGGAGCACGTACATGGGGTCAATTAAATTGATAACCCTCTTGAAACCTTCCTTTTCGACTGTGCTAATTCGCTGCATGTCCTTAGCAATGCCATGCATAATAGCATTTGTGATGTCTTTGTGTCTTTTCGATGTTTGCTCGTAGGGCATAAACGCTGTCAGTGTTGACTGCTTCGAGCGAACATCCCTAGATTGGCTGGTGCTTGAAGGGCGTTTATCAATACCGAGGTGCAAACTCAAACTTTCTGCATGTTCCAAAGAGTGATTTTGCTTCAGATGGTGAAACAGGTTTATCGTATTACCAGACTTGGTAGCCACCTGTCTACGGCACAATTTGCACCGAACATTACTCTGCTCTTTGTCGGACTTCAAAAAGCCAAACCACTTCCAAATGACTGAAACAGTTGAACCCTTTTCATCAATAATGTCTTCATGTGAAGCTGCTCCTTCTCCATGGCTATCACTGCCACTGGTTTCGCCTAAAACACAATTTTTTTGTGTTTAATCGTGGCTACTCCATCACTCAAGGTGCTAAGTGGTTTTTAGTGGGCGCATACCTCTCCACGTGCATATTGTCACTTCTCTGCACGTTCCTGCTGCGTCACAGAGGTGAAATGGACTGCTGGACCTAATTATTCTATATCAACATTATCGAAAATGTATCTAAATGTTTTAATATTGTTATTGAGGGAAGTAATTACCTGTAACTATAGACATTGATTTATCGCCCAGGCCTACCTCAAACAATGTTAACCTTAACATTAGGAGTGGGGGGGAACACAAAACTGACCTTGGATCAACATCTAATGGGCAGTTTCCACTTACTGTGTGTGAATGCAGCATGCTGCCTGTGTGGATGTGGTCTGCTGCCTGCCTGGCTCCCTCAGTGCTGTTTGGTGGCTATATTTACATGATTTATTTTTATAAATGATTCCAGCTCAGCCAGTCCTGGGCAAGATCGTGATTAGAGCATTAAGGTTATGAGACGACACTGACTGTACCAACATAACTATATCTCCATAAAAGTCGCAGTAAAAAGGTCCTCCTTGAGTCTCTCTCTCTCTCTCGCTCTCCATATATATATATATATACATTTGATAAACAGTTGAAGTCGGAAGTTTACATACACCTTAGCCAAATACATTTGAGAAACAGACGTCTCACAAGTCCTCAACTGGCAGCTTCATTAAATAGTACCCGCAAAACACCAGTCTCAACGTCAACAGGTAACTCCGGGATACTGGCCATCTAGGCAGAGTTCCTCTGTCCAGTGTCTGTGCTCTTTGCCCATCTTAATCTTTATTTTTATTGGCCATTCTGAGATATGGCTTTTTCTTTGCATCTCTGCCTAGAAGGCCAGCATCATCGCCTCTTCACAGTTGACGTTGAGACTGGTGTTTTGCTGGCACTATTTAATGAAGCTGCCAGTTGAGGACTTGTGAGGCGTCTGTTTCTCAAAGTAGACACACTAATGTACTTGTCCTCTTGTTCAGTTGTGCACCGGGGCCTCCCACTCCTCTTTCTATTCTGGTTAGTGCCAGTTTGCGCTGTTCTTTGAAGGGAGTAGTACACAGCGCTGTACGAGATCTTCAGTTTCTTGCCAATTTCTCCATTTCTCAGAACAAGAATAGACTGACAAGTTTCAGAAGAAAGTGCTTTGTTTCTGGCCATTTTGAGCCTGTAATCAAACCCACAAATGCTGATGCTACAGATACTCAACTAGTCTAAAAAAAGGCCAATTTTATTGCTTCTTTAATCAGAACAACTGTTTTCAGGGGTGCTAACATAATTGCAAAATGGTTTTCTAATGATCAATTAGCCTTTTATAATGATAAACTTGGATTAGCTAACACAATGTGCCATTGGAACACAGGAGTGATGGTTGATGATAATGGGTCTCTGTATGCCTATGTAGATATTCCATATAAAAATCAGCCGTTTCTAGCTACAATAGTCATTTACAACATTAACAATGTCCACACTATATTTCTGATCAATTTGATGTTATTTTAATGGACACATTTTTTTGCTTTTCTTTAAACACAAAGACATTTCTAAGTGATCCCAAACTTTTGAATGGTAATGTATATACACAGTACCAGTCAAAAGTTTGGACACATCTACTCATTCAAGGGTTTTTCTTTATTTCTACTATTTTCTACATTGTAGAATAATATTGAAGACATCAAAACTATGAAATAACCAAAAAAAAGTGATAAACAAATCTAAATATATTTTAGATTTTAGATTCTTCAAAGAAGCCACCCTTTTGCCTTGATGACAGCTTTGCACATCCTTGGCATTCTCTCAACCAGCTTCACCTGAAATGCTGTTCCAACAGTCAGGTTCCCACATATGCTGAGCACTTGTTGGCTGCTTTACCTTCACTCGGTCCAACTCATCCCAAACCATCTCAACTGGGTTGAAGTCGGGTGATTGTGTAGGCCAGGTCATCTGATGCAGCACTCCACCAATCTCCTTCTTAGTCAAATAGCCCTTACACAGCCTTTTGACTGGTACTGTATATATACTGTATATATATATAATGTATATGTAACGATTGTCGTTGGTGGAAGGAGTAGACCAAAGCGCAGCGTGGTACGTGTTCATATTTCCTTTAATACACTCAACACTAAATACAAAAGAACAAGAGAATAAATTAAAACCGAAACAGTCTGGTATGGTGCAAACACTGAAATGGAAAATAACCACCCACAAACAAAAGTGGGAAAACAGGCTACCTAAGTATGGTTCTCAATCAGAGACAACGATTGACAGCTGCCTCTGATTGGGAACCATACCAGGCCTAAACATAGAAAACAACACCTAGACATACAACATAGAATACCCACCCACATCACACCCTGACCAAACAAAAAGTAGAAACAGACAAAGCAGGGCGTGACAGTATATCCTTATAGTTCTATGTCTTGCGCTTTTTCAGTCTCTTCTTCCTCTCTTGCCCTCTTTTCCCCAAACTCATGTTCTTCTCCTTGTTACCCCCCAGTGCTCTGTCCTGCCATGACTCGGTGTTAGCTGGCTAGCACTGCCCTGATATTGCCAATGTAGTAGTTGGCTAACGCTGCCCTAACATTATCAGTGTGATAGCAGGCTAGCTGTGCAGGGCCCCAGCATTAGCAGTCTGCATCGTGTTCCCCTATAGCGCTTCACTGACTTTTAATTTGCACCTCTGCTGCTCGGCTTGTATCTGCTGCCCTGACAGTCCCTGGACTCCCACACCGCTCCAGCCAGCCAGTCTGTACTCAGACAGACACACACATTACCCAGCAAACTGGGAACATCCCCAGAACATTAGCTAAGATTCCCAAACATTTATAGATAGGGTTTGATCTTTTTTTGTTTTAAATTAAATATCCTTGGAAAGTTCTAACATTCACTAAAATGACGTGCACAACATCTGTAGCAACCACCACAGATCATTGCCTAAAAGTTCTCATTAGATTTTCAGGTAATGTAATTACACAATGTACCAGTAATGTTTTCTCAGTAACCCAAATTGGTTATGTGCAAATTCCCAGAACATTACCTAGGTTGTGGAAAATGTTCTCATAACACAGAAACGGTCTCGTCACGCTGATGAATGTTTGTATAAAAAAAAGTCATTTAATCTTGCAAGAAGGTTTACAGAACAGCCTTTCTGAGTTCTTTAAAGTTTCCCAAAACATTTAATTAGGTTGTGGTAACGGTGTGGGTACATTACAAGAGATAGGTTCCCAAAACACACTCAGTTTGGTGAAATGTATACAATGTTTAAGTAAGTAGCCTTGCACAAGCGAGCCAGAACAGCTCATAGGGCAGAAGCCTATCTTCTGATTCTGTAGCATAAGGCAGCTTGATGTACAAGTACACTGCAGATCCTCTCAAACTCTGTCTTGTTGGATGGGGAGCATCGCTGCACAACTATTTTCAGGTCTCTCCAGAGATGTTCGATCGGGTTCAAGTCCGGGGTCTGGCTGGGCCGCTCAAGGACATTCAGAGACTTGTCCTGAAGCCACTCCTGTGTTTTCTTGGCTGTGTGACGAGGGTCGTTGTCCTGTTGAAAGGTGTACGTTAAGCCCAGTCTGAGATCCTGAGCAGGTTTTCATCAAGAATCTCTCTGCACTTTGCTCCGTTCATCTTTCCCTCGATCCTGACTAGTCTCCCAGTCCCTGACACTTAAAAACACAGCATGAGGCTGCCACCACTGTGCTTCACAGTAGGGATGGTGCCAGGTTTCCTCCAGACGTGATGCTTGGCATTCAGGCCAAAGAGTTCAATCTTGGTTTCATCAGACCAGGGAATCTTGTTTCTCATGGTCTGAGAGTCTTTAGGTGCCTTTTGGCAAACTCCAAGTGGGCTGTCATGTGCCTTTTACTGAGGAGTGGCTTCTGTCTAGCCACTCTACCATAAAGGCCTTATTGGTGGAGTGCTGCAGAGATGGTTGGCTTTCTGGAAGTTTTGCCCATCTCCACAGAGGAACTCCGGGGCTCTGTCAGACTGACCATCCGGTTCTTGGTTCCCTCCGACCAACTCTATTCTTCCCCGGTTGCTCAGTTTGGCCTAGCCAGCTCTAGGAAGAGTATTGGTGGTTCCAAAATTCTTCAATTTATGAATGATGGAGGCCACTGTGTTCTTTGGGACCTTCACAGCTGCAGATATTTTTTGGTACCCTTCCCCAGATCTTTGCCTCGACAATTCCTTTGACCTCATGGCTTGTTTTTTGCTCTTACATGCATTGTCAACTGCGGGACCTTACATAGACAGGTATGTGCCTTTCCAAATCATGTCCAATAAATTGAATTTACTACAGTTTTGAATTTAACCTGTTTCATTTTTATCATACGGTATTGTGCGTAAATTGATGAGAAAAACAATTATTTTAATCAATTTTAGAATAAGGCTGTAACGTAACAAAATATGGAAATAGTCAAGGGGTCTGAATACTTTCCGAATGCACTGCATATGGAAATCAGTCAATTGAAATAAATTCATTAGGCCCTAATCTATGGATTTCACATGACGGAATAAAGATATGCATCTTTTGATCACAGATACCTTGAAAAAAGGGAG
Organism: Oncorhynchus tshawytscha; assembly: GCF_018296145.1. Taxonomy (NCBI): domain Eukaryota; kingdom Metazoa; phylum Chordata; class Actinopteri; order Salmoniformes; family Salmonidae; genus Oncorhynchus; species Oncorhynchus tshawytscha. The sequence goes on from NC_056435.1 coordinate 54,582,888, forward strand.
GGGCCTGGATCAGAAAACCGGGCAGTATCTGGTGTGACCACCATTGGCCTCATGCAGCGCGACACATCTCCTTCGCATAGAGTTGATCAGACTGATTGTGACCTGTAGCATGTTGTCCTCATTCCTCTTCCATGACTGTGCGAAGTTGCTGGATAATGGTGGGAACTGGAACACGCTGTCGTAAATATAAATCCAGAGCATCCCGAACATGATCAATGGTTGACATATCTGGTGAGTATGCAGGTCATGGAAGAACTGGGACATTTTCAGCTTCCAGGAATTGTGTACAGATCATTGTGCCATGGGGCTGTGCATTATCATGCTGAAACATGAGGTGATGACGACAGTTCAAATTGCCATAGATAAAATGCATTTGTGGTCTTTGTCTATTGCTTATGCCTGCCCATACCATTACCCCACTGCCAAATCAAATCAAAATCAAATCAAATTTTATTTGTCACATACACATGGTTAGCAGATGTTAATGCGAGTGTAGCGAAATGCTTGTGCTTCTAGTTCCGACAATGCAGTAATAACCAACAAGTAATCTAACTAACAATTCCAAAACTACTGTCTTATACACAGTGTAAGGGGATAAAGAATACGTACATAAGGATATATGAATGAGTGATGGTACAGAGCAGCATAGGCAAGATACAGTAGCTGATATCGAGTACAGTATATACATATGAGATGAGTATGTAAACAAAGTGGCATAGTTAAAGTGGCTAGTGATACATGTATTACATAAGGATGCAGTCGATGATATAGAGTACAGTATATACGTATGCATATGAGATGAATAATGTAGGGTAAGTAACATTATATAAGGTAGCATTGTTTATATATTTACATCATTTCCCATCAATTCCCATTATTAAAGTGGCTGGAGTTGAGTCAGTGTCATTGTCAGTGTTAGTAGTGTTAGTAGTGGCTGTTTAACAGTCTGATGGCCTTGAGATAGAAGCTGTTTTTCAGTCTCTCGGTCCCAGCTTTGATGCACCTGGACTGACCTCGCCTTCTGGATGATAGCGGGGTGAACAGGCAGTGGCTCGGGTGGTTGATGTCCTTGATGATCTTTATGGCCTTCCTGTAACATCGGGTGGTGTAGGTGTCCTGGAGGGCAGGTAGTTTGCCCCCGGTGATGCGTTGTGCAGACCTCACTACCCTCTGGAGAGCCTTACGGTTGAGGGCGGAGCAGTTGCCGTACCAGGCGGTGATACAGCCCGCCAGGATGCTCTCGATTGTGCATCTGTAGAAATTTGTGAGTGCTTTTGGTGACAAGCCGAATTTCTTCAGCCTCCTGAGGTTGAAGAGGCGCTGCTGCGCCTTCTTCACGATGCTGTCTGTGTGAGTGGACCAATTCAGTTTGTCTGTGATGTGTATGCCGAGGAACTTAAAACTTGCTACCCTCTCCACTACTGTTCCATCGATGTGGATAGGGGTGTTCCCTCTGCTGTTTCCTGAAGTCCACAATCATCTCCTTAGTTTTGTTGACGTTGAGTGTGAGGTTATTTTCCTGACACCACACTCCGAGGGCCCTCACCTCCTCCCTGTAGGCCGTCTCGTCGCTGTTGGTAATCAAGCCTACCACTGTTGTGTCGTCCGCAAACTTGATGATTGAGTTGGAGGCGTGCGTGGCCACGCAGTCGTGGGTGAACAGGGAGTACAGGAGAGGGCTCAGAACGCACCCTTGTGGGGCCCCAGTGTTGAGGATCAGCGGGGAGGAGATGTTGTTGCCTACCCTCACCACCTGGGGGCGGCCCGTCAGGAAGTCCAGTACCCAGTTGCACAGGGCAGGGTCGAGACCCAGGGTTGATGACGAGCTTGGAGGGTACTATGGTGTTGAATGCCGAGCTGTAGTCGATGAACAGCATTCTCACATAGGTATTCCTCTTGTCCAGATGGGTTAGGGCAGTGTGCAGTGTGGTTGAGATTGCATCGTCTGTGGACCTATTTGGTCGGTGAGCAAATTGGAGTGGGTCTAGGGTGTCAGGTAGGGTGGAGGTGATATGGTCCTTGACTAGTCTCTCAAAACACTTCATGATGACGGATGTGAGTGCTACGGGGCGGTAGTGGTTTAGCTCAGTTTCCTTAGCTTTCTTGGGAACAGGAACAATGGTGGCCCTCTTGAAGCATGTGGGAACAGCAGACTGGTATAGGGATTGATTGAATATGTCCGTAAACACACCGGCCAGCTGGTCTGCGCATGCTCTGAGGGCGCAGCTGGGGATGCCGTCTGGGCCTGCAGCCTTGCGAGGGTTAACACGTTTAAATGTCTTACTCACCTCGGCTGCAGTGAAGGAGAGACCGCATGTTTTCATTGCAGGCTGTGTCAGTGGCACTGTATTGTCCTCAAAGCGGGCAAAAAAGTTATTTAGTCTGCCTGGGAGCACGCCACCATGGGGCACTCTGTTCACAACGTTGACATCAGCAAACCGCTCGCCCACACGACGCTATACACATGGTCTGTAGTTGTGAGGCTGGTTGGACGTACAGCCAAATTCTTGATAACAACATTGGAGGCGGCTTATGGTCGAGAAAGTAACATTACATTCTCTGGCAACAGCTCTGGTGGTTAAAATGACAATTGCATGCTCCCTCAACCTGAGACATCTGTATAATTGTGTTGTGTGACAAAACTACAATTTTTTGGCCTTTAAATGTCCCCAGCACAAGGTGCACCTGTGTAATGGTCACGCTTAATAAGCTTCTTGATATATCACACCTGTCAGGTGGACGGATTATCTTGGCAAAAGAGAAATGCTCACTAACAGGGATTTGTACACAAAATTTGAGAAAAATAAGCTTTTTCTGGGATCTTTTATTTCTGCTAATGAAACATTGGACCAACACTTTACATGTTACGTTTACATTTTGTTTTCAGTCTGGTTTGAAGGTTCTGAGCCTGTATTTAAGAAGCAGGTGAATAAATAAGTATACATGTTATTTAAATGAAGCTCTATCCAACTAAAATCTCATTTCATAAGACACATCTCATCACATGGGATGAAGAACGAACATCGTAAAATACAGCGTTACAAGTACAAAGCATATGAAAAGGATGAACATTTTAATGACTCGAAATGTTGTTCTGTGTCCTAAATAGACTGGGGAAAAATGAACTACCACAGAAATCCTCTGCTGGTGCAGAGGTTTAATGATTTGGCTGCAAAGCTGAAGATGGTAGGTTTCCTTTGAAAACATCGAGTCTCAGATATAATCTACTTAAATAGAGGATGCATTTCGTTTGTCCAGATTTATAAATCCAATCTTAAAATGATGTAAAACTGTAGAAATGAAATGTGTAAAAATTGACGGTTCAGCTTTTTAAAAAGCACACAATTTAATTCCTGCTTTAAGACGCTTCCTATGGTCCCCCTTGTCTTATTTTTCATTATCTGAAAAGCAAAAGTGATCCTAGATCAGCACTCATAGTCTTGTAAATATGGGCCCAGAAGCACATGAGTGAAGGTGAACAACCCATGTATTTTTATTAAACTAGGCAGGTCAGTTAAGAATAAATTCTTATTTACAATGACAGCCACAGAACAGCGGGTTAACTGCCTTATTCAGGGGCAGAACAACAGATTTTTACCTTGTCAGCTCAGGGATTTGATCTTGGCAACCTTATGGTTACTGGCCCAACAAGCTAACCACTTGGCTACCCACCACCCCATTTACCAGTATTTCCCTGGGTTATGTCTAAGAAGCATGGAATTCATGATTGAACATACATCCATCGCTATATATGGAAAAAATAAGACATAAGAGCGATTTTCTGGTGGCGCAGATGGTAAATGACTTGGCTTAAAAAGTAAATATTGCAGGTTTTAACCCGATGTGTGCAAATTGTCAACATATGAAGAAAACAATTTTTTGTTGTGTTTGAATGAGTAAATGCTGGTAAATGTACTATGAATTAAATCAAAATGCTATGTTGCTATATCACCTACAATACATTTCTGAAATTGAATTTGCATTAAATCTGGAGAAAAACAATTGGGATCTGTTGTTCTGTGTTTTAAGGAATTACATGAGTGTTATGGCAATATTATGTCAAACGTTTTAAATGTTTCAGGGACCTCTAAGACAAAGTAAAATGTATTTTATGTGAACATAAATGCAATATTATGTGAAACCTAAAACAAATGGTGGAACATCGTGGGAATGTTCTCTGTGAAAATCAACAAGAATATTCTTGCAACATAACTTAATTTTACCTTTAGTCATATCAGTTAAGAACAAAATCTTATTTTCAATGACGGCCTAGGACAGTGGGTTAACTGCCTTGTTCAGGGGCAGAATGACAGATTTTTACAACCTTTTGGTTACAAGTCCACCGCTTTAACCACGAGGCTACGCTGCCACCCCAAATGCTCTGGGAACATTTAAAGAACAGACCAGGTATTCTGTTAAGATTCTTAAAACATTATAGAAATGTCCTATGCAACTTAAACATTGCATGAATGTCATCACAACTGATTATATTTTGTGTTTTAGGAACCTATCTTGTAATGTAACCACACTGTTTCCTAAACTAAATGTAATGTTCTGGTAACTTTTAAAGAACTCAGAAAGGCTGTTCTGTCAACATTCTTGCAACATGAAAGGAGTGTTTTGTGCGCCCTGACACAAACATTATCTGAATGTCAATGCAACTGGACAGTTTGTGTTTTGGGAACCTACAATGCATTTGGAAAGTATTCACAGGATACAGACTGTGTGTGTGTTAGTGTGTGAGTGGGAATCAGTGGGAATCAGTGGGAATCAGTGGGAATCAGTGGGAATCAGTGGGAATCAGTGGGAATCAGTGGGAATCAGTGGGAATCAGTGGGAATCAGACCCATTGAACTCCTTCATCTCTGCAGGAGAGATACAATGACTGGGAGGGATGACCTGTTGCTGGGATAGAACACCAAACCACTGTTCCCTGGTGGGGGGTTGGGAGTTCAGAACCAGAGTGTTATGACAGACTTCAGCAGAGAGAGAGAGTGAGAGAGAGAAGAGGTTCTGAACAAATGTATGTTTTCATTGGACAAGAACTAGCTCCTCCATTTGATAAGATGTTCTTCAGCTTCTTGCCTTCTGAACACAACCCAGCCCAATGCTTCAAAATATTCACTCCAAAGCAGTGGCCATCAACCTTTTCTGAGTCAAGATCTCGTTCGCAGTTAAAAAGCAAGCCGAGATCTACTGCTCAGATTTTTTTTAAACATGACTTAATTTAAAAAAATAATAATCTAATTAAAACAGTTCTGTAGGAATGACGATTGTGCAGTACATTATCACAGCATATTGGTTATATGTCTGGCCTGCAAATACTGTTCTTCTCAGACCTTATTATATTTCAAAACTCCAAGCTTTGATAACAAAATAGATCAGTTGGTGTAGCACCTACGAGAAACAGCTGAACATAAATTTAAATAATTTGCAAATAATTAGCTTTTTTATTTTATTGGACTGATGGTACCTGCATCTGATGGTCATGGTGCTTTCAAGACAACTGGGAACTTGGGAACAAAAGGAGTTCCCCAGTGATCATCAGGTCAATAATTCAGAGCTCCAGAAAGATGCCAGAGTTTCTGACTTGGAATTCTGAGTTGCATGACCTATTTTTCCCAGTGGGATCTAGTGTCACACCCTGATCTGTTTCACCTGTCGCCCACCTTCCCCATTATCCATTGTGTATTTATACCTGTGATCGCCAGTTCGTCTTGTTTGTCAAGTCAACCAGCATTTTTCTCAGCTCTTGCATTTTCCAAGTCTGTCTTTTGCTCGCCCCCCTGGTTTTGACCCTTAACTGTCCATTCTTCTTCTCCTCCCGCCGGCACAGGATTCTTCTTTGTGGAGAAGAAGGACAAGACCCTGTGCCCGTGGATCGACTACTGGGTTCTCAACAACATAATGGTGAAGAGCCGCTACCCGCAACCACTCATCTCCTCGGCCTTCGAGCCGCTCCAGGGGGCCACCGTGTTTTCCAAGCTGGATCTATGGAACGACTACCACCTGGTGCGGAAACGGGAAGGGGATGAGTTGAAGACCGCCTTCAACGCGGCCAGCAGTCACGATGAGTATGTGGTCATGCTATTTGGCCTTACCATCGCCCCTGCTGTGTTCCAGGCTCTGGTCAATGATGTTCTCCGCAACATGAACCAGTTTGTCTTTGTCTTCCTAGATGACATCCTCATCTTCTCCCGTTCCACCCAAGAACATGTGCTCCACGTCCAGTAGGTTCTCCAATGCCTCCTGGAGAACCAGCTGTTTGAAAAGCGGAGAAGTGCGAGTTCCATTGTTCCACCATTTCTTTTCTGGGTTTCATCATCGCCGCAGGGAGTGTGCAAATGGATCCCGGGAAGGTGAAAGCAGTGGTGGATTGGCCCCAGCCTACTCCCAGGGTGCAGCTGCAACGCGTCCTCGGGTTTGCCAACATCTAGGCTACGCGGCAGCGTTGGCTAGTAACCGAAAATAAGAATTTGTTCTTAACTGACTTTCCTAGTTAAATAAAGGTAAAATAAAAACAGAAAAAAATCTATTGCTGCTTTATCCGGGGTTACAGCACCCTGGCTTCCCCTCACCTCGCCCAAGGTTCCATTCACGTGGTCTCCAGCTGCTGACCGGGCGTTCCAGGACCTCAAACATCACTTCACCACAGCTCCCATCTTGGTTCATCCGGACCCTTCGTTAGTTTGTGGTGGGGGCCGATACTTCGGATGTCGGAGTGGGGGCAGTCCTGTCTCAGCTTTCTGCCCTGGACCTCAAGCTACATCCCTGTGCCTTCTTCTCCCACCGCCTCAACGCCACGGAAAATAACTACGATGTGGGGAATCGTGAGCTTCTTGCGGTGAAGATGGCGTTGAGGGAATAGAGACACTGGCTGGAGGGGGCGGAACATCCATTCATCATGTGGACCGACCACAAGAACCTGGAGAATCTCCACACTGCCAAGCACCTCAACTCCAGGCAAGCCAGATGGGCCCTGCTGTTCACATGGTTCAACTTCTCCAACTCGTACCGGCCGGACCCAAGAATGTCACGCCGGATGCACTGTCCCGCCGCTATAGCCCCACGGGTACCACCCCTGAGCCCGAGACCATCCTTCCCACCTCGTGCCTGGTGACGACACTCAACTGGTGTATAGGGAAACAGGTTCGGGAGGCGCAGCGGTCCCAGCCCGAACCCTGGGGGGGCCATGATAATTGGATGTTTGTGCCTGACGCTGTGCGATCTGCAGTCCTAGAGTGGGCCCATTCATCCAGGCTTGCCTGCCACCCGGCTCCTGTCAGACCCTGGCCTTCGTGCAACAACGCCTTTGGTGGCCTACGACGGTTCCGGATGTCACCACGTTTGTCTCCGCCTGCATGGGCTGTGCTCAGAATAAGACTCATCGGCAAGCTTTGGCTGGTCTTCTGCAACCACTGCCTGTCCTGCACCGTCCCTGGTCCCACATATCCCTGGATTTCATCATGGGTCTCCCCCCGTCTGAGGGTAACACTGCCATCCTGACTGTGGTCGATCAGTTTTCCAAGGCGGCTCACTTCATTCTTCTTCCCAAACTACCCTCGGCCAAGGAGACGGCCCAGTTCATGGTGCAGCATGTCTTCCCGATCCATGGACTGCCCGTGCACATGGTCTCCGACCGGGGGCCTCAGTTCTTGTCCCGGTTCTGGACGGCATTCTGATCCCTCATTGGGACATTCGCCAGCCTTTCCTCTTGGTTCCACCCCCAGTCCAATGTCCAGTCGGTGTAGGCCAACCAGGATCTTGAGACTACTCTGCGCTGCCTGGTCTCTGCCAACCCCACCTCCTGGAGCCAGCAGCTGGTGTGGGTCAAATACGCCCGCCTATCTCCATTTGAGTGTTCCCTGTGGTATCAACCTCCGCTCTTCCCCGAGTAGGAGGAAGAGGTCAGCGTACCTTCTGCCCCGATGTTCGTCCACCGCTGTTGTCGTACCTGGAGGAGAGCCCGGTCGGCCCTCCTCAAGACCACCTCCGGGTATCGACAACAAGCGGATCACCATTGGACCCCGGCTCCCTGGTATCATCTCGGGCAGAAGTTATGGCTATCCTCCCGGGATTTGCCCCTCTGGGTGGAATCCCGCAAACTCTCCCCCCGGTTTATCGGCCCATTTTCCATCTCCAAGATTATTACCTCTGCTGTTCGTCTTCTGTTGCACCGTACCCTTCATATACATCCCACCTTTCATGTGTCCAGAGTCAAACCTATGTCTCACAACCCTTTGTCTCCTGTTTCCATTGTTACTTTGACAGTCTGCATCTGGGTTTTACCTTGATTCCTGATGTCTAGTTTTTTTTCGAGTTCCTAGTTGTCTTGAACCCATTGACGTCAGATATTTCCGTGTTCCCAGTTGTTTTGAACACAGCATTAGTCTTACTGGAGGGAGGGAGAGAGTGAGCAGCAGAAGGTCCACCTCTCACGGTCCCTGCTCTCTTCTTCCTTTCCTCCGGTGAGATTGTCCAGAGAGAGGGGACACTGTCTTCCACCTGATGGGAGACACTCAAGTCGCACCGCATCTGCCTCATGCACAAATTCATGTTGTTCCAATGACCAGAGAAAGTGCCTTAATATTAAAATAGACACGACGAGCTGCTAATAATAATAAGACGCAGGCAGGGCTATGAATACACTTGGCTACTCATTCAATTCAGCTGCAGCCGAGTGGAAGTAAGGAGAAGTGCGTTTTATGTTTGTAATAGTGTTGAATCAAAACAGTGTTGACAGTGCTGAATAAAAACTTAGACATGAACTCTCATAAAAACAGCAGCTCTTCGTTGTTTCCTTTGACAGTCTCTCTCTGATCATAGTCTTAAAAGTTATGACATCTCATGTATACTTGTATCAAACTTCGCTGTGGCCGGGGATTGTGAAAGCTGTAGGCACCTTGATTTTAGCTATCCAATTGGCCAGTGCAGTGTGCAAACTCAATTTAGCCAAAGACCTCTCCATCCACTGGACAAATTAAATGGTTCAAAATGGGAACACTTTGCCTACCCGGTACGCAGGGCTTCTGAATCAAGTGCACCTACCGCCAACAGCGCAAAAATAAAGGACCGTGAGTCTTTATCATTGGATTTTCTACAGAAATGTTGGTGATCGGCTAGGAATGCCTTGAAGATCGACCAGTGGATCGCAATCAACCGGTTGGTACCCACTGCTGTAGTTAGAGATTAGAAGGTCAGAGCAAAGATGGTCCAGAGGAATCATCTGGAGAGATTGAATGACTGATATCTCCTTCCATCGCTCATAGCCTGTAACAACAGTATATGTAATAACTTTTCTATTTGTAAAAAAAAAATACAAAAAAGATTTAATAAACTTTTAACTTGCTGGTAAACGTAATAAAATGTTGACCTGTAAATGTAATAACTTTTTACGCTAAATGTAATAAGTTATTACATGAACAAGTGTTAAGTAACAACTGTTTGTATGAATAATGTAATAATTTCAACCAGTCATGTAATAACATTTCAAAATCAATGCTTTTATATACTACTTTGCTCAATTTGATGCACATACAGTGCCTTCAGAAAGTATTCATGCCCCTTGACTTATTCCACATTTTGTTGTGGTACAGCCTGAATTCTAAATGTATTAAATATGTTTTTTTCACCCATCTACACACAATCTACACACAATACCCCATAATAATAAAGAAAAACATGTTATGAGACATTTTTGCAAATGCATTGAAAATGAAATACAGAAATGTCTCAGTTGTATAAGTATTCACACCCCTGAGTCACTACTTTGTAAAAGCACCTTTGGCAGCGATTACAGCTGTGTGTCTTTCTGGGTAATTCTCCAAGAGCTTTCCACACCTGGATTGTGCAACATTTGCCCATAATTCTTTTCAAAATTCTTCAAGCTCTGTCAGATTGGTTGTTGGTCATTACTAAACAACCATTTTCAGATCTTGCCATAGATTTTCAAGTAGATTTAAGTCAAAACTGTAACTTGGCCACTCAGGAACATTCACTGTCTTCTTTGTAAGAAACTCATGTGTAGATTTGGTTTTAGATTAAAGTCCTGCTGAAAGGTGAATTAATCTCCCAGCGTCTGGTGGAAAGCAGAATGAACCAGGTTTTCCTCTAGGATTTTGCTTGAGCTTAGCTCCATTCCATTATATCCTGAATAACTCCCCAGCATAACAATTACAAGCATACCCATTAAATTGTGCAGCTATCACTATGCTTGAAAATATGGAGAGTTGTTCTCAGTAATGTGTTGTATTGGATTTGCCACAAACACTTTGTATTCAGGACAAAATGTTAATTGCTTCGCCAACTTTTTTGCAGTATTACTTTAGTGCCTAATATTTTTATTCTGTACAGGCTGTCACACCCTGATCTGTTTCACCTGTCCTCATTACTTCTGGTATACACACACATATTTTAACATAATGTAGATTTAACTTACATGTTTTACATTTCATACAAAAATTATTGATTAACATGTCCTCACTTGGGATTTGAACTCACAACCTCTTGATTCACAGGGTTTCAATATTCCTGCTATGCCACCATGTCTGTATGCATGACTGATTTCACCTGTATGCCTATTACATTTCAAAGTAAATATCAGCTCTGTTAAAAACACACTCAAGAAAAACTATATTTATCATAGTGATTCAGGAGTAAAATTAAAACAGATTATACCACAGCGTGGGTGAATACTAATTTCTAATTGGCTAGAAAGGCACTCTAGAATGGACATTAAAACCAGATAAGGGGACAATTGTGAAAATATATCGGGACTTAATAAGCACTTACACATACAGACTGTTCTTGCCACAAAGTTACAGAAAGGTAAATGAACAACCACAAAAACTGTAATTGGATACATTGTAAACACAGGTCCAACGTGTCCCAACACTTACTGTATACTTAGATAGTTGGCTAGCTAGCATGTATTTGTTCATGCACAGACATGTTTGGGGAGGATTTGATGACCTAGCGTGTTGAATGATGAACATGAAATTCTCTGGTCCCTACTGTTGCAGTCATGACACTATGCTGCCAAATCCTCACATATGTTTGGAGTTACACCAGCTGTTTTCAGCAACTGGTATTTTTGAATTCAGTTGTCATATTGCCAGGTTTGCTAGCAACAAAGTATTTAGCTAGCTTCTACCCTAGCAATTGATATGCAATGTGATCTCCTCCTAATGAACAGCGTTGAGTGTCCTGACAAGAAGGCAAACTTTTCTAGCTACTTTTCTAGCATAATCGGGTATCAAATAAATGTCAATAGAGAACATCTACTTTGCTGTTATACTGGTTTAGTATTTAAGTGTAGTCTTAAAATACCTTTTAGCCTCAGTCACATTTGAATCATTTCATCCTTCATTAACTGTAGTATTTCACAGTCGACTAAAACGCTGGACAACGTATGTCTAGCTTTAGTCACAGACACTTTAGTCACATAATAGTCAGTGCTTCTATTAAATAATGAATATTTAGACTACCTTCCATCACATTTACAGTGCATTCAGAAAGAATTCAGACCCCTTGAAGTTTTCCACATTTTGTTAAGTTACATCCTTATTCTAAAATGTATTACATTTGTTTTTCCCCTAATCATTCTACACACAACACCCCATAATGACAAAGCAAAAAAAAAATTGGGGGGCATTTTTGCAAATGTATTATCAATTAAAAAAGTTAATATCACATTTAATAAGTATTCCGACTCTTTACTCAGTACTTTGATGAAGCACCTTTGGCAGCGATTAAAGCCTCGAGTCTTCTTGGGTATGACACTACAAACTTGGCACACCTGTACAGGTATTTGGGGAGTTTCTCCCATTCTTCTCTGCAGATCCCTCTCAAGCTCTGTAAGGTTGGATGGGGAGCGTCAGTGCACACCAGGTCTCTCCAGAGTTGTTAGATCGGGTTCAAGTCCGGGCTCTGAATGGGCCACTCAAGGACATTCAGAGACTTGTCCCAAAGCCACTCCTGCATTGTCTTGGCTGTGTGCTTAAGGTTGTTGTCCTGTTGGAAGGTGAACCTTCGCCACAGTCTGAGGTCCGGGGGTGCTCTGTAGCAGGTTTTCATCAAGGATCTCTTAATTAAGGATGATCAATGGAAACAGGATGCACCTGAACTCAATTCCGAGTCTCATAGCAAAGGGTCTGAATTCTTTTTTTTATTTCTAATAAATTTGCAAACATTTCTAAAAACCTGTTTTCGCTTTGTCATTATGGGGTATTGTGTGTATATTGATGAGGGAAAAAATGATTTCATACATTTTAGAATGAGGCTGTAACTTAACAAAATGTGGGAAAATGGGTCTGAATACTTTCTGAATGCGCTGTAGATGGCCTTGCCCAAATAGTCCTAGTATCCCCTCATATACCTTAGCTTACCTTAGCAACATTGATATTGTGGTAGATTGTAAAGTCTTGACCGAAGGTTAAACAATTTACAACTCTTATTTGAACCCCATCATACCCATCAAGGGCTTGTCGTTGTGAGATGTATTGACAAGTTGAAATCACAAGCTGTCTGTTTAAGCAACTGGCTCAGACACCCATACATACCCCACAAGACATGCTACTAGGGTTCACTTCACAGTCACAAAGTCTAGAACAGACTACGTGAAATGCACAGACAGACTACATAGAGCCATGACTACATGGAACTCTACTCCACATCATGCAACCCAGTCAAGCAGTAAAATCAGGGGGGTTAATAACAGTGCTTCCTATGAAAAGGGGAACATTTGCGCTTTCCAAAAATATTACTGTACTCCTAATATTCAACCAATAGCATTACTTTTCCCCAGAGGAATAAGCAGCCACAACTCAGATTTGCGGACTGCAGAGCAAGAGAGGCAAAACAGATGAATAAATTACAGAGCACATGGGAAAATAGAGTTTCTGATATGATCAAAGAAAAAATAGCCTACATGAAAGTAAGGGAGAGAGAAAACATTGCTGTTTTTAGTTGAAGTTAGTTACAAGTGAAGTGTCCTGGCTTTACATCAGTTCAAACAATGTACTTGTGACTGGAGCGAATGCCTGGGAGCTACTGTATGTGGGAGAGCCGGGCAGATCAGCTCAATCAGACCACGCAACTGAAAGACCTCAACTCTGCCGATGAGAGGATTGTATGAAATATTCTTTATGAGTGCATTCTTGTGATTGGACAAAACAGATGAAAAGGAGCTTCATGTCAAATCAAATTTCCATTAGTCTCAAGTGGAATTCTTGTCTCGTCACATTTCCGTAGACTAAAATAAAAATAAAATTGTAATAGTTATAGATTTTTTAAAAGGGCATCCATCATAGTTTTAGTCAGGAAAAATAGGTTGCTGGCAATTATTTTTTGTCATAGTTATTGTTGACAAAATTTAACACTTCAGCGTAAACACTAACCTTAAAAACCCCACACCATTTCATGACTTTATTTATAATGGTTTGGGCCACCTGGGACCATCATGTGACAAATACCTTCAAGAACTTCCAGGGAAGCTTCAGGGGACCGTGACACAATGTCTCATGGACGTCCTAAAAAAATTCTCGGGGACGTCCCGGGACCAACCGGGAACTAGAAAAAACCTCCAGGGGACCATAACACAACGTCCCAAGAACGTCCTAAAAACGTCCTTGAGTATGTCCCCGGGACAAACTGGGAACTAAAGAAAACCATCAGGGGACCATGACACAAAAAATGTACTGACATGGTCCTCGGCGACATCCTGGGAACTTACAGGGAAATAGACAAAGGTCCCCCAGAGAACATTCCCTTACGACCATCACACAATGTCCTAAGGACTAGTAAAATGAACGTCCTGAGAATGTCTAAAAAGGTCTTGACATGGTCCTCAGTGACGTCCTGGGAACTTACATGGAACTAGAAAAAGGTCTCCCAGAGAATGTTCCCCTGGGACCATCACGGGATGTCCTAAGGACTAGTAAAATGAAAGTCCTGAAAAAATTCTACAAAGGTCCTGACATGGTCCTCTGTGATGTCCTAAAACTAGACAAAGGTCCCCAGAGAACATTCCCTTGGGACCATCACACAATGTTCTTAGAATGCTCTCAGAACATCAGAGAGATAACGTTGTGCCGAAACCCTTAAGGGGCCTAATGGGAACTTTGCAGAATGTCCTCAGGACCTTCACTGTTTGCTGGGTTACTGCTGTTCAGTCTTCATGTCAATTAATGCATGTATGTATGTGCATTAATTGTGTTTTTTGCTGTTTATAGTGTGTGTAGTCGTAAATTCTTTGTCAATATATTCTGTCTGTATACAATCTTTATCGCCTATATTCACCATTTCACTGAATTGAATTCTGGGTATATGTAAATGTCCTTTGCGAATAAAGGTGATTCTGATTCTGAATGTTACATACTGTAGCTATCTCAATCGTTATTTGAAATAATTTCGGTGACTTAACAGCAATTGCTAGCTAGCTAAAATTTAGCTAGCTAGATACAAATCCCCCTAGATACAACCATGTCTCATAGTCAAGGCCTGAGATTTGTAAATGAAAGAGGAATATAATAATATGAATTGAATGGAGTTTCCCATTTTCACAATTAGAGTTTCTGGCACAGCACAGAAATGCCCTTAACCAGACGGTGTGACAAAGGCATTTCCTAACAGACCTGCTAACTTTCTTTGTTGTTACTTTAAGGTTGGAACCAACATGCAGGACCTCCAGCAGGAAGAGAGGCAAAAACCATTATTCCGCCAGCCCAGGGACAAGCTACACAAATCACAGCCCTGTGTAATGTTCAATGTAACTGCATTGCTGGACTTCATGTATTTGTATTGTTTTAAAAAAAAGTACAAATAAAAATAAATGTATGGTTTAAACATGTCTTTAAATGTTTATTTGTTTAGCTGTTAGTGATAATTCCCCAAGTGTTAATACATTTGTGTTTACATCAATAAGCCATTATGTATGTTATGAATGGCCAAAGGTGTCTGACCTTATAGTAAGTACAGCGTCATATGATACAAGGCATTTATGTATGTGTTATAAATTATCAAATGGGCCCAACACCGCGTGGTATGGCTTGTTTTTGTAATGTGCACGTTTGTGTACTGAGGAACATGTCACTTGGTTCCAGAAGAAATACACTTTCAATTTCTTTAGGTTGGGGGCTTTCATCAAGGTAAGTGGTTCTTGGGGTAACATCGTCCCCAGGCTATTGCATACATAGCACATATAAGTGTGGGATATCAATCATTCAAGTTGGCCTTAGTGGGAGTGACCATAGAATTCTATAGGAGTGGCCTTACTGATGTCGTAACATTTGCTGTTCATTAATGTGAAGACTGTTATATCATCAAATCAATTCTCTATGTGTTTAAACTAATCATGGAATAGTAATTAACTAGGAAGTTGGGGCACCACGAGAAAATGTTAATTAAAGAGTTGCAATTTCACAATTTTAACTCTTCACATATTTTCATATCTTATCGATTACAGTCACTTCATAATGTATTATTACCTCATCAATCATATTCTGAATGTCGCTATCCCTTGGATATCTGCACGAACCCTAGCATAAATTAGCGATATACAAATTGGCTTAAGTATTTATTTACTAACTAACGAAATAATCACACAGAATTATATAAATACACTCACAAGAAAAAGTCCCTAGTGGAGGAAACCGATATGACGGCTTGGTAGATAAATGAAAGGGGTGGGGACAACTCAAGAGCGGGAAAGCCAGAGAAAAAACACGAATATACAGTTGATAACTCCACCCATGGAAATGCTAATACTTTACAAAGAGCTATATAAAGAAATTTGATATGATTTGAACATGCACAGCCGCTTATTCGAAAAGAAATTGCAATTTACATATTTACAAGTGTATGCCTTTGTTGCCTCTCGCCGGTCCGTCTGCTGGAGAGAGTCGACATAAAGTCTCTGGTTGCGTTCCCCAGAAGTCCCAAGGACTTTCTTGGTTGTAGTTTTCTCAGCGAGCTCTGGATAATGTCTGTTGTAATGGATACTTCAGACGTACCCCTGGTCGCTTGATAAGGAAATGTTCTCCAGAATGGATCTTTCAGTGTACCATTCGGTCGTTCGATCGGTTGCATTTACCAGACTAAAATACTTAAACAGCTGCAGACTGAATAATTGGTCTTTGGTTTGTAGATTTCTTAACCATTTCAGTGTGGGGATGATGCCCACGTTCTCTGGTCTTGTCCTTTGGTAGAGTTGTAGTTTAAACCATTTTACAACATCTGGCTCATGCCTTGGTCTGCTTGGTCTATATAGTGGTAGATTTCTCAACCATTTGTAACGTATTCAGCTGGCGCTGCACGTGATTGGTCTCATGTCACTATTTCTATTTAAATTGCCAACAATTTCCATGCTTTCTGGTCTCATATACATTTTGTCGGAAGTGGGTTTTATACTGGAGTAGAAAAGGGGGCGTTCCATGACGCCGATGTAAATGTCTGTGCTCACAGGGGCATGGCCACTGACTGATCATAAGTTTCTATGAAAAACATAAGTTTACCATTCAACATTTTATTACGTTTACCGGCAAGTTATTAGAATTACCTGGTTAATTACATAAAAAATTAAAAAGTTATTACAAATAGAAAACGTATTACATTTACTGGTGTTATTACATTTACCGTTGTTACAGAGCCTATCAAAGAGGAGCTTTAGAGCATCAAATGGAGAAGGATGCGAATCACTGAGCACTTCCATAACTAATCAGGGCACCCCCAGAACCTTCAAAACATTGACATGGTCACCCCCATAATGTGTTAGTTGGTCTAGTCCTTTCCATAACCTTAACCTTAACCCTTTAACCTAACTCCAAAGCTTAACCCTAACCTTAACCCTAACCCCATTGTGATGGACATCCACAAAATGATTCATACCATACAAAAAGTAACATATCATACTAAATGGAGTTTCTCAGATTTACGTACAGAATTATATGAAATGCTCTGAGACAAGGTTGTTGCACCATGCAGCCAAATACTCTGTCAAGTTCAATTGTAGCCTTGTAGTTCCCAATCTGAGAGGGTTCCATACAGAACAAAGCATTCCACCAATATTCTATCTGCTCTATTTGCCAGTGTAAGACAAAGCATTCCTCTCCCTTCTATCGGTTCTAGATCTAAGATTCTAAGACGCTCTGCAGTGGTGCCATGAGTCACTGAGCAAAACATGCATACGCACATGCATGCGCGCACGCACACACACG
This sequence comes from Oncorhynchus tshawytscha, assembly GCF_018296145.1. Lineage (NCBI taxonomy): Eukaryota > Metazoa > Chordata > Actinopteri > Salmoniformes > Salmonidae > Oncorhynchus > Oncorhynchus tshawytscha. The sequence continues at coordinate 54,600,101 of NC_056435.1, forward strand.
CGCACACACACGCACGCGCACACACGCACGCACGCGCGCACACACACACACACACACACACATGCACGAACACACACACACACAATACAGACACACAGAGCTCTGAGGGAGGATTGACCCCTGTGGTCAGCCCCTCGTTAGAGGGAGCAGAAGGAGTCTTTGAGCTAGTGGTGGGTCACCGAGACACAGAGACACAGCCAACGGGGGAAAGACAGATGCTCTGGCTAAAGGAGCTAAGCATGCTTAAGCATGGGAGGGCTAACCTTGCCAAGTTTAAAACGAGAGGAACCCCAGTACATCATCAGCAACATGAGAAGAAAGTAAATGTGCACAGCAGTCACACAGTGTCCAGGCCTCAGCCTAATCATTGCTGAGGTGGTGGTGATACAGCCTTGCTGGCTTTCACATAGGAAGACAGTGCTGCTGCAGCAACACAGAGATACAAAACTAGAGGGATTCTCAAGGCTGAGTAGCCTATTCACGCTGTAACAACACTATAGCTAACATCTCAATTTGAGGATTAGCATGGGTCTCCTCACCACAATGCAACACTGTCACAGGCTCACAATGCCTAGATGATAGAGCAATATCCATCTCTACTACCTCTATCTTTGCCTCTTATTGGCCTTCCCAGTAAGTAGGCTATTATCACATCATCCTAAAGTAGCAGGCATAGAAGAAATGCCTGGAACCAAACCCCCACATTCTGGTCTTGATGAGAATTTTAAAAAACTGTTGGGGAGGTTATTTTCTGCACTGTTCAACCAATCCAGTAAATATGAAGTAGGAGTTAAGACATACTGTCGCATTGTTAACGTCCAAAAGTGGAAGTCAGGCGCTAACTTAAATTTCCCCTGGAAACCTGAATTTATGGTAGTTGTTGGCACCTCTGCTAAGGTTACTATCACACCAACGCAAGCGTGGATGCTTGACTGTTTCTGCACTGAACATTCAAAACATGCTACAGTGTTGCTTTGCCAAATAGACCAGAGCAAAAAAAAGCATAAACATGCACATTCACCCTCCACTCGCAACTTGTGTACTAACTTCGTAGTACTACGAATTTAATACAACGTACTTTAGAGGTGTTCTGTTGATAGCATGTAGACGCATTGATTTATTATACACTGACTGTACTGTCGCTCGAGATAAAGAGAAACCCGAATAGGCTATTATGTGAAAAGGTTCATATTAACATTCAACACGAACTGTCTGGAGTGGTGCTCTACAACCTGGGCGCAATGCAGCGAGATACTGTATGTTCTGAATCCTGTCTGTTCTTCAACATTATATGAGTCATTTGATATGTACAGTATGAATATATTGCATGTGCCCTTTCCCTTCAGCACTATTAGCCTACTCTCTTGATTGCGTTCATATTAACTGTGGACTGTTTCTTTCTCCATCTTTCCTCAGTCTACTCTACTTGACACCGCTGCTGGGTGAGTCGGACGTGTGTGTGCGCGCGCGTGAGCGACAGTGTGCGCCAGTGGCATCAACTATAGGTCATACACCTGCCCGCCAGCCGTTCTCCTAGGCATCGTATGATGAAGGTAGGCTGTGGGTACCCTATATTCACCGGGAGAAGCCGTGTGGTTTCTCCACCTAAAGGTTGAACTAAACTGAGTTTCCCGTCACTTTAGTTGAGATAAAACCAAAACACAAGCTAGCGTTTTACTGTTCACCAATCAGGGTGCTGTCAATGGAGCATGAACCATGCCCCTGTTTGATCCGGTAAACTATGGGAATAATCCATGAGATGTCTCAAAACGAGATGGGGGGGTAACTCTAGAAGTATAATCATGCTAAATGGCATATCAGTGCGTATCTCCATCCCACACAGTTAGTGCGTCTAATGAGGTAAAAACGGAAAACCAAACCTAAACAACCGCTCAAGCGATATCATGCATTTTGAAGCCCCTTCAACGACAGGTAAACACAAGGTTTAATCCGCCCAATTTTTAGGTCAGACAACAAACACATCTCATCTGATAGTGCGACAGATAAATATAAATGCGCATTTACCTACCTCAATTAGCGGAGGAGAGCGAGCGTTTTTATTTCTTTCTCTCTGCTGGCGGAGAGATGCTGAGATGTGGGTTCACTCCGGCCAGAAGGGATGTGTAGACGGTTGATCATGCGCAAGAGACACACTGATGCAGCCCGCTCAGAACGCCCTGTAATAAAGGAGACCACACGGGATTTTCAGATAATAGAAGCGTCTCTAGCCTCATCTGACAGATCTTTGTTGTCCCTCCCTCTCTCTCTACCTCGCTCTCTCTTTCCCCCCTCTCTCCCTCTCTATCTCCGTTTGTCGTCGCTCACGCTCTGTTTCCTGTCTCCCCCCCTTCTGCGCTACTCAATTTAGTCAAGCTGCAGCCCCTGTCGCATTAGGATGTCCTCTCTCTCTATCTCCCTCTCATTTTCTAAAAGCAGCCCGCTTCTTTTTCTTTCGCTGCTATAATCCTTTCCCACCTTTCTCTCCCCCTTCTCTCACCTTCTGTTCTCTTCTCCTCTAGAATGAAACGAAGAAAAGCAAAACGCGCCTGCCTCGCTTTTGTTGACGGCCTCTCATACGCAGCAGCTACTCATTTTAGAATAGGAGCATCGGTGATTCCCTCCCCTTTCTCCCCTTTTCTCCCCCTCGCTGTTTCTCGACCGTGTGTGCTGCGCACCCGCCCCCATCCCCCATCCCTCCCTTCACACCTCACTAATGAACATCTCATGCCCCAATATGCACACAATGTCATCACGGAGTGGGACCGGCTGTCGCACTGGGTGCTCAAGCGCTCTCCATAAAATGATTTCCTCCGACTTTATTACACCAGTCTCATCTAGGAGTCTAGGCCTACACACACCTGAGCCCCGCTCCCAGCCTATGGGCCACATTAGGCCGCTGACACTCACAGCACTAATGACAAAAGAACAGGCACAATATGAATTAGAGCCATATATAGCCTAGGCTACATATGACTTCACAAGGAATAGTAACACGCAAAAATACAGTAATAAGACATGCAAGTTTAATTTGAGCACTATTACAAAGCACATCCACACAGGCCTATTGTAGAGATGAACCATAGGTTAAGACAATTATCGCATACAAGACACTATTAGACATGCATAGACTAGACAGACTAGACAGAGAACTGCAACATAACATATACTGTATATCTTCACGGTTAAGATAACTCATAATACACCCATGTAGATCAGTGGTAGGTGAATTACTTACATGAGTGACACTGTATATGGGACAATTCCTTCATAGGCAAGTAATGGGTCCGTTACTGTGACAACATTCAAATCACCAATGTTGCAGAAAGTCAACATCAAATAATGTGCCAACATGAGTGTAGTTGACATGAACATGTCCAAATTTTTACTTAATCTAATTAACTCCAATAAAAAGACAGGTTGTGCATTAAATGTAGTCTGAAATGAGAACGAAAGGAATTGAACCCAATGTCATTTGCAGAATGGGAAAGTGTTGTAGGTGACGGTAGCAGCAGTATCAAAGCATAGTGAGTGAAATGGAGTCAAACTAATTCAGTATGCAGACTCATAGTATCTACAGTATCAAACAGTGCAGGCCTGAGTCCAAGACTGTCATCTTGGCTGCATTTGAATCTCAGGGAGAGGTCAGAGTGGTTGCTGTATTATTGTGATATGCTGGAGCTGAAAGAGCGAGAGAGAGAAAACACCACCAACAATTTCTTTAAAAAATATATTGAGTATTTCTCTCTTTTTACAAATGAAACTACAGAATGTGTGAACAATCCACGTTTCAATTGGATGCTGAGAAGATGAAATAACAGACAATGTAGACATGTGGGCCAGGCTGTAAAACTCTGTGGGCTATCCATTCATTTTCAGACAAATCATTTAGTTGTTAGAAGTTTTTCATTGGAGAAGTTTATGAAGAAACCTAGAAAAATCTTGTTGTTCTGTTTTATTGCATGGGGAAATTACTCAATAAATTAAAAAGTTGTACATATACAAATTGTTTTAGTTGTAATATTTGGTCCACTCAAGGGGCCTAAAGCATGAACACTGCAACTATATAAGCCAATTCCTAACAACCCATTGGGATATAATCCATATGAATTAAATCAACTCAACACAACAACAGCAGACAATCATATTCATATGGTTGTTACTTTATTCAATTGAAAAAATAAAGAAGCATCCACCACATTTAAATCTACCCAAATGTGTTTAGGTCATCTTACTTGCTGCATACACATGATATACAAAAGTATAAATTCAAATTAGTAGATTCAACTTTTTCAGCCACGCCTGTTGCTGACAAGTGTATAAAATCGAGCACACAGCCATCCAATCTCCATAGACAAACATTGACAGTAGAATGGCCTTACTGGGGAACTCTGTGACTTTCAACATGGCACCGTCATAGGATGCCACCAATCCAACAAACCGAATGAATAGTGCTAACTGTACATTTTGGTGGAGGGGGATTAACCGTCAGGGGCTGTTTTTCATGGTTTGGGTTAGGTGCCTTAGTTCCAGTGAAGGGAAATCTTAACACTACAGCATACATGACATTCTAGACGATTCTGTGCCTCCAACTTTCTGGCAATAGGAAAGGGCCTCCCCAAACTGTTTCAGCATGACAATGCCCACGTGCACAAAGTGAGGTCCATACAGATATAGGTGTGGAAGTACTTGATCGGTGTGGAATAACTTGAATGGCTGGCACAGAGCCCTGTTCTCAACCCCATCGAACACCTTTGGGATGAATTGGAACGCCGACTGCGAGCCAGGCCTAATCATCCAACATCAGTGCTTGACCTCACTAATGCTCTTGTGACTGAATAGAACAAGTGCCTGCAGCAATGATCCAACATCTAGTGGAAAGCCTTCCCAGAAGAGTGGAGGCTGTCACAGCAGCAAAAGGGGGTCCAACTCCATGATTTTGAAATGAGATGTACAACAAGTACTTTTGGTCATGTAGTGTAGATCATTTTGTCTTCATCTGCTTTTTATATTATATTAAGCCATGACTTGCTTAATGAATTAAGCCGTGCACCCATGTCAGACGACATGTGTGTTTGTGGTAAAAGGGTTTCAAATTCATTTATTTGGCCCTGTTCTGGGAAGTACATTTTTTTCCCATCGTTCCCGTCTCTTTTTACATGGCTGATGGATGTTCTCATTTTTCAGACCTAATACCCCTGAGCCTCCCTCGTCACCCATCCCTCACCCGCTCCTCATCCCCTCTCTTTTCCCTCAGTGCTGAGCCTTCAAAGCTTCTCATCCCAAAAACTCTACCCCAAACTGTCTCCCTTCACCATCCAAACACAACTCCAGCCCCTCTCCTAAATCCATTTTGAGAGCTTAGCCCAAAAAACCTAACCCCCTCTCCCCTCCTTCTCCTCCCCACCCGCCCCTTGATGTCCAAGCCTTGAACCTTCAAAGATCATCCTGTCCACTTTCCTTCCACACCCCCTCCACCCCCTCAAACCCAATCTCACCCCCTTTGCTCAGTCTTGATAACTTGGACCGAAACCCCTCAGTCTGCTACCTAACCCCCCACTTCTCCTTCACCCCTCCCTCCCTCCTCATCCCTCCTGTTGAGAGCTCCCCCATCCACGCCCTACCCCCCTCCCCCACACGCACGCACCCTGCCTGTCTCCCTGCTGTCGTATTAATTTTCATTCTGACTGCTTGGGCCTCGGATCCTCCACAAATCACCTCCGGCCTGTCACATGTCAGACGCCACCATGGTGTGTCCGCACACAAGCATGTGTGTGTGGGCTGTCTGGGCTGAGATGGGTTAGACAGGGTGACGTGATACAGTAGCCTACATAGTATTTCAGTCATTTAGCAGATGGAGCATACTGGACTGGGATGGGTTAGACAGGGTGACGTAATACAGTAGCCTACATAGTATTTAGTCATTTAGCAGATGGAGCATACTGGGCTGGGATGAAAAGGGATGAATGAGACAAGGTGACGTGAAGTAGGACATTCATGAGATTCACTACATTCATTTAGCAGATGCTCTTACTTAGAGTGATTTACATTAAGTGTGAATTTATTATAGGCTCTATATTGCAGGGTTTCCCAAAATGTTTAATTCAGGCACTCCTTCCAGCATTGGGGAACATTGGGCCCCTCTTACAATTCTATACATTTTTCCATGTCTAATGTGTATTAATTCATGTGATATTTGATTGACTCTAACATTACTACAAAATATATGGGCTAAACAACTTGATCTGGACATTTCTGACAAGTTATAAACAGCTCTCTAAGGTATGCAATGACTGACATGACAAGAGGACAACTGATGACACGCCACCCAATTTCCAAATTGCATTGTGTGCATTCTACGATTAACACTTTCAAGCGTAAGTTTATTTTTTTTCGTGAGGGGACCCCCATGCCCACACTGCTTTGTTCTACACAGATTAAAAGGTTCATATTGTCAAAGTGTTTTTTCTTGGTAATGCCAACATTACATCTAGTTTTCAAAGTATGTTTTGCTATCCTTCTGTCATGACTGTCCTGTGAGGATCCAAATGGGTCAGGTCAGGGGGGAGAAGGGAGCTGCTGTGTGGGTTGACATCTCACACCCTGTTGTAAATTAAAGGAGAGGAGATCTAGGGTCTCCCTCTCCAAATTCACAAAGGAATGTGCTTTGTCTCCAGAGACGTTTTCCCGCCGGGAACTCTAACACGCTCTAAAGCGAATACAGGAACAATATTTCTAACATAGAACATGGGGAACTAATGTCATATTGTTGGTTATTTTGTGATGTCATAAAAAATGTTATAGAGGAAATACTGTAACTTGAGAAGTATACACACTACATGTACGTAGTCTCCATCCTTGAGCATGAAATATGAAAAATGATGAAAGTATTGTTGTTATGATAGGGATGTGATTTTAGGAGTTATAAGAGATTATTTGTTTTCTACAAACTTCGCACAGTAAGTAGCCACGCCCCGAGTGAGATCAGAAAGCGTGTCAGCCTGACGGAGCCGTCCCTTTCGAACAGAGTGTATAAAAGGATTGATAAAAAATGTACATTGAGACCAGAGAGGCGTGTAGCTGCAGCTCACCTCCAAAGTGGTTCGAACTCTGACTATCAACACGAGGTAGAGGTGGGAAGCTCACCTCCTGGACAATCATTGGTACGGCTGATTAGCTGTCCTAAGTAAAATATCTAGAAAAGCGAATTTAAGTGGAACATTTCAACCACTCTTCAAACCATCCTATTGTACTACTCTTCTCAAATCACTGTGTTCTACTACTGTCATCACTAATGGGAACCGTCAACATGGCTGGCTAGCCTATCTTCAAAGGAGCATCTTCCAGAGTTTAACAACAGTAGGAGACTGGGGGGGGGGGCCTTTTGAACAATCAGAGCCTTACAAGTGTGCTACGGAAAGGCCCAACACACTTCCTAAGAAGGCCTGGTACCAACAGAGACACGGCGAACAAAGTCATTTACACGTAAATACATTCATGATTTCTTACTCCAAACGGGCGGCGGTTTGTGTTCAATGTATATGATTGCTGTGAGAGTAGTTCCTAAAATGTATCAAAGATAAGTCTCTCTCTCTCTTTCTCTCCTGCAAGGGATATTTTTCTGATGTATTAACTGTGTATGTTTATCTGTGTTGCCATTTAGTTAGCTAGTAAATAAATAATTAAAATAATTTGTGTAGTACAGAATCATAAGTAACGCTGGGGATTTTGCAGATGCAAGGAGCTTACAACTGTTCAGAATGATGATATGATATGAGGTTATCATTAATATGTTCCCTGTTTAATGGATGTGATAGGTAAAGTCCTTTAGAGTTTAATTCAAGAGATGATAACTCTTGAAGCAACTGCTCTCATGGTGCCCCACATTCCTAATGAGTTAATTGTTACATGATTTATTTAATTGGGTAACAATTAATCATAGTTAGTTGATTAGATAAATAACAGTAATCCGATTAATGAAAGCAAAGTCACTACACTTTCTAGGGCAGTTTCTGCCAGCGTTTCAGTCCAACAGCATCTCTCCATCTTTTTCAGCACCTGTGACAAATCAGCATCCTGCAAACTTGACTTGAGGCTTGTCACACAAAACTGGAAATGTGAAAGATATTCAGCAACTCTGGGAGGAGAATGGATATTAATTAGAATAATGCCTTAATATACTGAACAAAAATATAAATACAACATGCAACAATTTCAAAGATTTAACTGAGTTATAGTTCATATACAGTGCATTCGGAAAGTATTCAGACACCTTGACTTTTCCCACATTTTGTTACGTTACAGCCTTACTCTAAAACTGGATTCAATAGATTTACATCAATCTACATACAATACCCCATATCGACGAAGCACATTTTTTAAAAATCAAATGTATTACTTCTATATATTTAGTTATTTATTTTTGTAAAACATTTTTTGGGGGGGATATCACATTTACATAAGTATTCCGACCCTTGGCCTCCCGAGTGGCACAGCGGTCTAATGCACTGCACCACAGTGCTAGAGGTGTTACTACAGACCTGGGTTCATTCCCGGGCTGTGCCACAATTGGCTGTGGCCGGGAGTCCCATAGGATGGTGCACAATTGGCCCAGCGTCGTCCGGATTATGTCAGAGCTTGGCCGGTGGGGATTTACTTAGCTCATCACACTCTAGCGACTCCTTGTGGTGGGCCAGGTGCCTGTACGCTGACCCCAGTTGCCAGTTGAATTGTGTTTCCTCTGACACCATGGCTGGCTTCCTGGTTAAGCTGGCGGGTGTTAAGGAGCGTGGTTAGGCGGGTCATGTTTCGGAAGACACATGTTTCCACCTTTGCCTCTCTCGAGCACTTTGGGGAGTTGCAGCGATGAGACAAGATTTTAAAAAATGTGCGTAAAAAAATACCCTAAAAGTATTCAGACCCTATACTCAGTTGATCAGGCTGTTGATTGTGTCCTGTTGAATGTTGTCCCACTCCTCTTCAGTGGTTGTGAGAAGTTGCTGGATATTGGTGGGATCATGTCGTACACATCAATCCAGACCATCCCAAACATGCTCAATCCATGACATGTTTGGTGAGTATCCTGGCCATGGAAGAACTGGGACATTTTCAGCTTCCAGGAATTTTGTACAGATCCTTGCGATACGAGCCTGTGCATTATCATGCTGAAGTGATGGCGGCGGATGAATGGCACGACAATGGGCCTCAGGATCTCGTCATGGTATCTCTGTGCATTCAAATTGCCATTGATTAAATTCAATTGTGTTCATTGTCCGTAGCTTATACCTGCTCATACCATAACCCCACCGCCCTCATGGGGCACTATGTTCATAAGGTTAACATCAGCAAACCGCTTTCCCACACAACGCCATATACATGGTCTGTTGTAGTGAGGCCGGTTGGATGGACTGCTAAATTCCCTAAAATTATGTTGGAAGTGACTTATGGTGGAGACATGACCATTCAATTCTCTGTCAACAGCTCTGGTGGACATTCCTGCAGTCAACATGCCAATTGCATGCTCCCTCAAAACTTGAGACATATGTAGCATTGTGTTTTGTAACAAAACTGCACAATAAAGTGGCCTTTTATTGTCCCCAGCACAAGGTGCACCTGTGTAATTGTCATACTGTTTAATCAGCTTCTTGATATGCCACAACTGTCAGGGGGATGGATTCTCTTGGGAATGGAGAAATGCTTATTACTAACAGGGATGTAAACAACTTTGTGCAAAAGAAGGTTGCTAAATATTATTTTAGTGCATTTGGACATTTTCTGGGATCTTTTATTTCAGCCCATGAAACATGTGACCAACACTTTAGATGTTGTGTTTATATTTTTGTTCAGTGTATTTGACTAGAAAAATATTGATTCATAATTTGACCAGAAAAATGGTTGTCAAAGGTTGAATAATTGTCCTCATGGTGTGCCCATGCATGTTGTCCTTGTTGTAGAGTGGGTCTACCCAATATAATTGCATATATAATCACTAATTTATTGGATCTCTATGGCTTTTACTTTGTCTATAGATGGCCCTTTAGTTGCTATTTCTGAACATAGATTATTATTCATTTGGAGCTCTCCTGAATCCTCATATCTCCTAATATGGTAGGGCCTGATTTGAGTGTGCTGTGTCCCTCTTCAGAATCCCTCTCCCCCTCCTCGGAGTATTGATCCTCTCAGTGAGTGTCATCATCATTCATGGCCTCCAGTTTAGAAAGTCTATGAGTCAGCCTGTTGATAGACAGACAGACACACCCTCACTCTGGGCCCCAGTCACTCAGCTCTCCCCTAGGGCTGCTTGGGGCTATCTGTTGCTGTAGGGGATCAATAGTTGTGATTTCTAATGATGTCTAAAAGCCCAGCAGAAACCTGAGAGGTCTCTGATCCCAGGGCCCAGGGCTATGCTGTCCTGTCATACACAAGGCTATCATTCAGTTTGATGACCACTGAGCTGACCACTGAGCTGACCACTACTGAGAGGGTCAGGCCCAGCCAGGTCAACCTTCAAACTGCTGTGGACCTACTGGATCAACCTATGGCCCAACATGAACGTTTGCAGTGCGCAGAAGATCACCTACTGGTAATGCAACATGTAGAATTGTCTGGAAATCACAGCCAATGTTCTGTGGTCAGAGGCAGTAGGAGGGTCACCCAATGGGCACGGATGACGTTGGAGTTGGTCCGACCCACCCTTCAGGCTTTATTTGATCTGCTCTTCTGAGCTGATCACTGTCCTCACTCAAGCCTGTCAATGTCCCAACCCGCCCTAAACTCTCCCAAACCAAATCTTGCTCTGCTCATTACACTCACACCATTTCTCACTGTTTCAACACAGTATTGTACAGTACAAGTGAACATGTTTTCTTGCTGTTGTAGACCCAGTGGTGGAAAAAGTACTCAATCATCATACTTAAAAATGTACTTGAGTATAAGTCTTAAATTATCTGGTTTTAAATGTGCTTAAAGGAAAATTCCAATCAAAAACTATCTTTTTGGAATTTCATTAGTCCATTGTTGATATAGTCCCAAAATGTTTTGCATGTCAGCAATCAAGTTTAAGATATATAACTTTCAATATATAGAAATATAGCCGGTATGATGCATTTGTGTCGTATGTAGCAAAACGCAGCATCATATGATGCTAAGTGCATCATACTGGATGTATTTCTGTATTTTGAAATGAAAGTAAAGTAAAAAGTAGATGCTATCCATTATTATTACATTTTTAATTACAGGCAGTAAAAAAAAACATTTGATCATATTACTCCAGTGCTAGCCTCCCTACACTGGCTTCCTGTCAAGGCCAGGGCTGATTTCAAGGTTTTACTGCTAACCCACAAAGCATTACATGGGCTTGCTCCTACCTATCTTTCTGATTTGGTCCTGCCGTACATACATACACGCACGCAACCGTCACAGGACGCAGGCCCCCTAATTGTCCCTAGAATTTCAGCTGGAGGCAGGGCTTTCTCCATTTTTATGGAATGGTCTGCCTACCCATGTGAGAGACGCAAACTCAGTATCATCCTTGGAGCAACGAACCGTCCTTCCTGTCTCTGCCTGGCCGGTTCCCCTCTTTCCACTGGGATTCTCTGCCTCTAACCCTATTACAGGGGCTGAGTCACTGGCTTACTGGTGCTCTTTCATGCCGTCCCTAGGAGGGGTGCGTCACTGATGTGATCTTTCAGTCTGGGTGGGCACCTTCCCTTGGGTTGTGCCGTGGCGGAGATCTTTGTGGGCTATACTCGGCTTTGTCTCAGGATGGTAAGTTGGTGGTTGAAGATATCCCTCTAGTGGTGTGGGGGCTTTGCTTTGGAAAAGTGGGTGGGATTATATCCTTCCTGTTTGGCCCTGTCCGGGGGTATCATCGGATGGGGCCACAGTGTCTCCTGACCCCTCCTGTCTCAGCCTCCAGTATTTATGCTGCAGTCGCTTATGTGTCAGGGGGCTAGGGTCAGTTTGTTATATCTGGAGTACTTCTCCGGTCTTATCCGGTGTCCTGTGTGAATTTAAGTATGCTCTCTCCAATTCTCTCTTTCTCTCCTTCTTTCTCTCTCTCGGAGGACCTGAGCCCTAGGACCATGCCTCAGGACTACCTGGCATGATGACTCCTTGCTGTCCCCAGTCCACCTGCTGCTCCAGTTTCAACTGTTCTGCTTGCGGCTATGGAATCCTGACCTGTTCACCGGACGTGCTACCTGTCCTATTATTTGACCATGCTGGTCATTTGAACATGTTGGCCATGTTCTGTTATAATCTCCACCCGGCACAGCCAGAAGAGGACTGGCCACCCCTCATAGCCTGGTTCCTCTCTAGGTTTCTTCCTAGGTTTTGGCCTTTCTAGGGAGTCTTTCCTAGCCAACGTGCTTCAACACCTGCATTGCTTGCTATTTGGGGTTTTAGGCTGTGTTTCTGTACAGCACTTTGAGATATCAGCTGATGTACGAAGGGCTATATAAATACATTTGATTTGATTCAAGAGCACACTCCATCACTCAGACATAATTTACAAACACAATACGTGTTTAGTGAGTCCGCCAGATCTGATGCAGTTGGAATTACAACGTGTTATATTGATAGGTGTGTGAATTGGATCATATTTCTGTCCTGCCTGAGCATTTGAAATGTAACGAGTACTTTAGGGTCTCAGGGTAAACGTATGGAGTAAAAAGTCAATATTTTCTTAAGGCATGTAGTGGAGTAAAAGTAAAATTAGTCCAAAATATAAATAATCAAGTACAGATACCCCAAAAAACTACTTGAGTAGTACTTCCAAGTATTTTACTTAATTACTTTACACCACTGGGTAGACCTACCTTGCTTTGATCTGGCCTCTCTTCTGATGATATCATATGTACTACCTGGGAGTCCATACCATGCTGATGTTGTCATACATGTACTACCTGGGAGCCCATACCATGCTGATGTTGTCATACATGTACTACCTGGGAGTCCATACCATGCTGATGTTGTCATACATGTACTACCTGGGAGTCCATACCATGCTGATGTTGTCATACATGTACTACCTGGGAGCCCATACCATGCTGATGTTGTCATACATGTACTACCTGGGAGTCCATACCATGCTGATGTTGTCATACATGTACTACCTGGGAGTCCATACCATGCTGATGTTGTCATACATGTACTACCTGGGAGTCCATACCATGCTGATGTTGTCATACATGTACTACCTGGGAGTCCATACCATGCTGATGTTGTCATACATGTACTACCTGGGAGTCCATACCATGCTGATGTTGTCATACATGTACTACCTGGGAGTCCATACCATGCTGATGTTGTCATACATGTACTACCTGGGAGTCCATTCCATGCTGATGTTGTCATACATGTACTACCTGGGAGTCCATACCATGCTGATGTTGTCATACATGTACTACCTGGGAGTCCATACCATGCTGATATTGTCATACATGTACTACCTGGGAGTCCATACCATGCTGATATTGTCATACATGTACTACCTGGGAGTCCATACCATGCTGATGTTGTCATACATGTACTACCTGGGAGTCCATACCATGCTGATATTGTCATACATGTACTACCTGGGAGTCCATACCATGCTGCTCACAGCAGCACTCAGAATTCTAATCCAACTGTTGGTTCAAACCTCTGGTCTATCAAGGCACAAGGCGAGACCCAGATGCAGACACAGGAGGCAGATGGTTGGAGTCTTACAATGTTTATTAAACCAAAGGGGAAGGCAAGAGAATAGTCGTTGACAGGCAAAAAGGTCAAAACCAGATCTGAGTCCAATAGTTACCGAAGGGCAGGCAGAATCAAGGTCAGGGCAGGCAGGATGATCAGGCAGGCAGGAAAGTAGTCCAAAGTCAGGCAGGGGTAAGAACCAGGAGGACTAGCGAAAGAGAATAGAAAATAAGTACGGGAAAAACACGCTGGTTGACTTGACCAAACATACAAGACGAACTGGCACAGAGAGACAGGAAACACAGGGATAAATACACTGGGGAAAATAAGCGACACCTGGAGGGGGTGGAGACAATCACAGGAACAGGTGAAACAGATCAGCGCGTGACACTAGTCTACAGCACTAGCATTGATACACTCTTAGATAAAGGGTTACAAAAGGGTTCTTGGCTGTCCCCATAGGAGAAACCTTTTCGGTTCCAGGTAGAACCATTTTGCATTCCATGTAGAACCCTTTCAACAGAGGGTTCTACATGGAACCCTAAACAATTCTACTTGGAACCAAAAGGGTTCAACCTGGAACCAATAATGGTTCTTCAAAGGGTTCTCCTATTAGGTTCTAGATAGTACCTTTTTTTCTAAGCATGTACCCATCCCTCTGAACTAACCATCTCATTACTGAACTGATGAACACACAAACACACTCAAACAGACTGGCACCAGACTCATCAGAGACCCACTCACACATTCACAATACTCATCTGTTTTTACATGACTTGAAAACTGCTTGTTATTTTCAAAGTCTTCCAATTCATGGACTGAATTACCACTCACTTGCCCGTAAGAAGATTGAATTGACCCAAACCTCTGTCAACAACAACCTATTCACCCAAAAAACGCCTATTCGACCCTCCACTCTCCACCCTCACACCACCACCACAACAGACTGACCAGCCCACCCAGGCCTTTCCAGGCCAGGAGATATGAACTCCCTCTGGGCTTAAAGAGAGACCAATCTGGCCCGGTTTGTTCTACAAACTGATGTTGTTGTAGCGCTACAGTAGATTGCTCCGACAGCCTCCACCTGAGAGAGAGAGCAGTTATTCCATCACTGAGCCCCAGTAAAGCTGCTTCGCTTGGCTGCCAGATTGGAAAAAGAAAACATGTCATCTTCGCTGCAGGACAAAGACAGAGCCTGGGGGATTGTGTTGAGAAAGAGACTAAGATCTGCGGGAAGTTACCATAGTGTTGAGTAAATGTGTAATATGATTGTGGTGGAGGTGTGGGAGAAATATATTTTGTTTCTTCACTTTCAAAGGATGTAATACTTGTAGCCAGCACATCCACACAGGCACGCACACACACGTCACACACCAACATGATAGAGAGTGCTCCTGGTCACTGAAACTTCAGCCATCCCTGGCCCTGCCATCCGGGGTGGTGTATGTGTGTGTGTGGTTTAGAGAGGTCTCCAGAGCTCCAGATGTTACCTCTCTAGCGAGGTCTCATCATCTCTCTCCTCCCATCAGGGTTCTGTCTGAAACTGGATGTGAGACACAACACTGATTATAACCTGCTTGCCAGCATCTCAAGTCTCACACCAGTTCCATGGGCATCACACCCTCATACCGTTTCGCTGAGTAACTACTCTATGTTTTCTCCTCTCAAAAGAAAAGCACTGTTCTTCATTCTCAACACTGGGGCCCCACAAGGGTGCGTTCTGAGCCCTCTCCTGTACTCCCTGTTCACCCACGACTGCGTGGCCATGCACGCCTCCAACTCAATCATCAAGTTTGCGGACGACACAACAGTGGTAGGCTTGATTACCAACAACGACGAGACGGCCTACAGGGAGGAGGTGAGGGCCCTCGGAGTGTGGTGTCAGGAAAATAACCTCACACTCAACGTCAACAAAACTAAGGAGATGATTGTGGACTTCAGGAAACAGCAGAGGGAACACCCCCATCCACATCGATGGAACAGTAGTGGAGAGGGTAGCAAGTTTTAAGTTCCTCGGCATACACATCACAGACAAACTGAATTGGTCCACTCACACAGACAGCATCGTGAGGAAGGCGCAGCAGCGCCTCTTCAACCTCAGGAGGCTGAAGAAATTCGGCTTGTCACCAAAAGCACTCACAAACTTCTACAGATGCACAATCGAGAGCATCCTGGCGGGCTGTATCACCGCCTGGTATGGCAACTGCACCGCCCTCAACCGTAAGGCTCTCCAGAGGGTAGTGAGGTCTGCACAACGCATCACCGGGGCAAACTACCTGCCCTCCAGGACACCTACACCACCCGATGCTACAGGAAGGCCATAAAGATCATCAAGGACATCAACCACCCGAGCCACTGCCTGTTCACCCCGCTGTCATCCAGAAGGCGAGGTCAGTACAGGTGCATCAAAGCTGGGACCGAGAGACTGAAAAACAGCTTCTATCTCAAGGCCATCAGACTGTTAAACAGCCACCACTAACATTGAGTGGCTACTGCCAACACACTGTCAATGACACTGACTCTACTCCAGCCACTTTAATCATGGGAATTGATGGGAAATGATGTAAATGTATCGCTAGCCACTTTAAACAATGCTACCTTATATAATGTTACTTACCCTACATTGTTCATCTCATATGCATACGTTGATACTGTACTCTATATCATCGACTGCATCCTTATGTAATACATGTATCACTAGCCACTTTAACTATGCCACTTGGTTTACATACTTATCTCATATGTATATACTGTACTCGATATCATCTACTGTATCTTGCCTATGCTGCTCTGTACCATCACTCATTCATATATCCTTATGTACATATTCTTTATCCCCTTACACTGTGTATGACAGTAGTTTTTTTTGGAATTGTTAGTTAGATTACTTGCTCGTTATTACTGCATTGTCGGAACTAGAAGCACAAGCATTTCGCTACACTCGCATTAACATCTGCTAACCATGTGTATGTGACAAATAAAATTTGATTTGATTTGATTTGAACAATGGTGACAAAGTTTCACATATAGGGAAAGCACAAGGGGGTGTTTAAGAACGGCTCAGCATAGGTGTCAGAAACAGCACACACTATATATCATAATAACACTTAAAGCAGTCTTTGTAACGAGGCCTATGGCAGAGAATCTTTTTCATTGTGTGTTCAGTTGAAACCTTCCTTTAACTCTTGTTAACCAGACAGGAGGACCAGTGGGGGTGGAACCACAGTCCCAAGTCCCATTCTCAGCATCCTTACCTTTACAAACTGTCCAAGCAGTCAACCTGATAATAGAATCCCCCACAGTGGAATTCATCAACAGCCACGTTGGCACTGCGTGCCATCTGCCTATAAGGCATGTGGTGGCCGCGCACTTGGGAGTCTGTGTCTGTGTGTGTGTGTGTGAGAGAGAGAGAGAGTGCGCGCATCAGGGGCGCATGATTGGTGTTATCGAGTCAGCACACACCTGTGCCAAGCCAGGCAGAACAACAATACCAACACCTCAGCTTCCCACTGTGAGGACTGTCTAACTCACTTACAGATTAACATGCACCTCACCCCCACCCACACATGGAGGCACACACACACTCATGTAAAGGACGTCACGCTGCATGCGTAGCGAATACCACTTCCTCCTGATTCGACACACTGAAGCTCAAACCCAGGACTTCTGCCTTGCATACGTGTCCACCCTCCTGAAGTGTCTTACCAGTCGGCGCCATGTGAAAAGCTAGCAATTCGGTGGTGCAAGTGGCGACACTTCAGACTGAGGAGAAAGTTTCACACATGCTCATGTGCTACATTCACCCCTCAAATGGATTTTTTCAAAACTTTTATTTTGGCAGGGAGTCATGCTGAGACCAAAGTCTCTTTCACAGATGAGCCATGGATACACAACAATACACATCAATATACACTACACACATCACAGTACACTACACACATCCCAATACACACCAATATGCACATCAATATTCACATCAATACATGAAAAGCTAAACACAATCATAGAAAACAAACACATTCTTTATTTAAAAGGTCCTCAATCAGCCTGTTGAATTCCCCTAGAGGCACCAATTCATCCAGCTTTAGAGAGCCTTGGAGAGCATTCATCAAGCAAAGTGCAATAAATCTACAGGCAGATCTCCAGAGTTAGCCATCCCTGAGACCGCGTCCGGTATTTTGTACGTCTGTAACTTAACAATAAGGAAGTTTATGCAGGAGGGCTTTATAAACAAAAAGGGTATAAACTTATGAAGTCTTTAAATTGCATACATAAAGGCTTCATAGCCCTAAATAAATGCTTCAGAAATCATCTTTCAGGATATGTCATACTTGATAAATGCTGTGTGAAGGGTAACATAATAATTCCAACTGTAGGGTGAATTGCCAAATGTGAAATAACACACTGTGTAAGTTTATACACCATTTATAGAGTATAACATACGCTCATGGAGGATTTGTGAAGCATTCATGTAGTGTGTATGAAGCCTTATGTATACTATATAAAGCCGCTATAAGTTGTACTTTGTTTGGGACTACAAAAAGAGTGCAATGCATCAATCTAAAGAGAGGGCCAGCCTACTTTCTGATACAGAATGCAGTGATCTTGGTTCGGGTTGAATATTTTCCCTGTATTTTACAAATGTTCCATCCCAAGAATGAATCACTTTTCTCCTTGGTAACCCAGGATTTTTGCACCAAAACCATATACATAGGCCTATGTCTGGATTTGATGGAAAATTCAAGCATGAATTTTGAGTCTGATTTATATATAATATATTAATTTTTTTATTAACCTTTATTTAACTAGGCAAGTCAGTTAAGAACTGACTGTTAAGAACAAATTCTTATTTACAATGACAGCCAACCAATTGGCAAAATGCCTCCTTCGGGGACAGAGGCTGGGATCAAAATAAACATGAATTAAATATAAATATAGGACAAAACACACATCACGACAAGAGAGACAACACAACACTACATAAAGAGAGACCTAAGACAACAACATAGCATGGCAGCAACACATGACAACACAGCATGGTAGCAACACATCATGGCAGCAGCACAATATGGTAGCAGCACAAAACAGGGTACAAACATTATTGGCCAAAGACAACAACACAAAGGGCAAGAAGGTAGAGACAACAATACATCACACAAAGCAGCCACAACTGTCAGTAAGAGTGTCTATGAATGATGAGCCATACATTAAATACATTTTATGAACCCTACATTAAAGACATTTTATGAGCCCAAGCCCAACAAAGACCAAATGATTGTGCCTTTATCCAATACACATATGATATAGACTACTGCACATTACACATGACAGAAAAACATAAAAGCCTGTAGATGTAGCTAGCTACAGTATATGCTCTGTTGGGTAAATAAATGAAACTAGCTCCGGTAGTCTAATCTTTTTGAGTGTGAACTGCATTACTGCACTGTTTTGTATTATACTGTATTATATGGACTGGAATTATGCACATTCAAACCATGATAAAGCAGGGAGAGAACATACGATTCTGGTGCATCACTTGCGGCCTAAAAGGTTACAAATATAGGCTGGCAAATTTGATATCAATTTTAATTTGGAAATATAATAGGTCCTATTTGTATAATTAGTAGGCTGACACATTTATGCCTTTCATAATATTTCCTCTAATGGTATTAGCCTACCTCCTCTTTCTCTCTCTATTGTTGCTTCATTCCTTCCTCGCTTTCAACAGTTACATGAAATACATTTTGTTGTCCTCATCTTCATCATTCTAATGACACTGCTATAGCCTACCAGCTTTGCACTTTCAATTATTCCAAAGTGCCTGTGAGTTTTATTGGATGCTGTATTTAACATTCAGCAAACAAGAGCTGGTGTCCCTCTTCGATTAGTCTATTGGTATAAGCAATGCTAAAGAAAATAATGTCCAGCAAGCTATTCAAAGACGGAGAAGACGGCTGATGTTTTATGTGCTCCTTGTCACGTTCTGACCTTAGTTCTTTTATTATGTCTTTCTTTTAGTATGATCAGGGCGTGAGTTGGGTGGGTTGTCTATGTTCATTTTTCTATGTTGTGTTTTGCGTTTGGCCTGGTATGGTTCTCAATCAGAGGCAGGTGTCGTTAGTTGTCTCTGATTGAGAATCATACTTAGGTAACCTTTTTCCACCTGTGTTTCGTGGGTGTTTGTTTTCTGTTCTTGTTTTGTATTTCACCGTTCAGGACTGTTTTGTTTTGTTCTCGTTGTTTTTGTTTTGTGTTCATATAATAAATACAATATGGACACTTACCACCCTGCACATTGGTCCTCCGATCCTTCTTACTACTCCTCCTCAGAAGAGGAGGATGAGAATTGTTACAGAATCACCGACCACCAAAGGACCAAGCAGCGTGGTAACGGGCAGCAGCAACAGTGATCTCAGGACTCCTGGACATGGGAGGAGATCCTGGACAGCAAAGGACCCTGGGCACAGGCTGGGGAATATCGCCGCCCCAAGGCAGAGCTGGAGGCAGCGAAAGCTGAGAGACAGCGTTATGAGGAGGCAGCACGGCAGCGCGGCTGTAAGCTCCAAGAGACGCAGCCCCAAAAATTGATTGGAGGGGGGGGGGGCACATGGGGAGTGTGGCGAAGTCAGGTAGGAGACCTGCGCCAAATCCCCGTGCTTACCGTGGAGAGAGAGGGACCGGGCAGGCACCGTGTTATGCCGTGAGGCGCACGGTGCGTGTGCATAGCCCGGTGCGGTACATAGCAGCACCTCGTATCGGCCGGGCTAGAGTGGGCATCGAGCCAGGTGCCATGAAGCCGGCTCAGCGCATCTGGTCTCCAGTGCGTCTCCTCGGGCCGGGGAGCACAGCCCAATGCGGGCTATTCCACCTCGCCGCACTGGCCTGGCTACAGGGAGCATTCAACCAGGTAAGGTTGGGCAGGCTCGGTGCTCGAGAGCTCCAGTGCACCTTCACGGTCCGGTCTATCCGGTGCCACCTCCACGCACCAGCCCTCCGGTGGCAGCCCCCCGCACCAGGCTGTCTCTCCGTCTCCTTCCTACAGGTGCTTCCGCCTGTCCAGCACTGCCAGACTCTTCTTCCTGCCCATCGCTGTCAGAGTCGCCCATCTGTCCTGAGCTGCCAGAGTCGCCCATCTGTCCTGAGCTGCCAGAGTCGCCCGTCTGTCCTGAGCTGCCAGAGTCACCCGTCTGTCCTGAGCTGCCAGAGCAGCCTGTCTGTCCTGAGCTGCCAGAGCCGCCAGTCAGCCAGGAGCTGCCAGAGCCGCCAGTCAGCCAGGAGCTGCGCCAGTCAGCCAGGAGCTGCCAGAGCCACCATTCAGCCAGGAGATGCCAGAGCCGTCAGTCAGCCAGGAGCTGCCAGAGCCGTCCGTCAGCAAGGAGCTGCCAGAATCGCCTGTCATGCCGGCGCTTCCAGAATCGCCCTTCACTCCGGAGCTGCCGGAGTCTCCCGCCTGTCTGGTGCTGCCGGAATCTCCCATCCGTCGGGTGCTGCCGGAATCTCCCGTCCATTCGGGACCCGTGGCTTGGGTCCCCAGTCCGAGATCGGCGGCGAGGGCCGCCGCGTTAAAGAGGCCACAGAGTCGGGTAAAGAGGCGGAGAAGGACTATAGTGGAGTGGGGTCCACGTCCCGCGCCAAAGCCGCCACCTCGGACAGACACCCACCCAGACTCTCCCCTATAGGTTTAGGTTTTGCGGCCGGAGTCCGCACCTTTGGGGGGGGGTACTGTCATGTTCTGACCTTAGTTATTTTATTATGTCTTTGTTTTAGTATGGTCGTTTTTCTATGTTGTGTTTTGGGTTTGGCCTGGTATGGTTCTCAATCAGAGGCAGGTGCCGTTAGTTGTCTCTGATTGAGAATCATACTTACCTTTTTTCACCTGTGTTTTGTGGGTGATTATTTTCTGTTGGTGTTTTGTATTTCACCGTTCAGGACTGTTTTGTTTCGTTCTCGTTGATTTTGTTTGGTGTTCATATAATAAATACAATATGGACACTTACCACGCTGCACATTGGTCCTCCGATCCTTCTTACTACTCATCCTCAGAAGTGGAGGACAAGAATCGTTACACTCCTAACCGATTGTGTTTTTATGTTGTTTTTTTGCATTGTTTGTAACTTATTTTTTTACTTATTTTGTACATAATGTTGCTGCTACCATCACTTATGACCAAAAACAACTTCTGGACATCAAAACAGCGATTACTCACCACGAACTGGCAGAACCTTTTTTTCCTTTAACGAGTTCGATGAGCCCAACGTGAACGACATACTGCTTTCCCTGGAACAGGCCCAAATCCCTGTCATTTGAGTGAAGAGAAGACGGAGAAAAAGAGGACGGAGGTCGGACTGCCTTCTGAGAATTCGTAGGCATCGAATAAACCCCCCCTGCCTTCCGTTCTTCTAGCTAATGTGCAATCATTGGAAAATAAAATCGAAGACCTACGAGGAAGATTAAACTACCAACGGGACATTAAAAACTGTCATATCTTATGCTTCGCAGAGTCGTGGCTGAACGATGACATTATCAACATACAGCTGGCCTGTTATACGCTGTATCGGCAGGATAGAACAGCTGTGTCTGGTAAGACAAGGGGGGCAGACAACGCATATACAGTGCCTTGCGAAAGTATTCGGCCCCCTTGAACTTTGCGACCTTTTGCCACATTTCAGGCTTCAAACATAAAGATATAAAACTGTATTTTTTTGTGAAGAATCAACAACAAGTGGGACACAATCATGAAGTGGAACGACATTTATTGGATATTTCAAAAAGATGTAACAAATCAAAAATTGGGCGTGCAAAATTATTCAGCCCCTTTACTTTCAGTGCAGCAAACTCTCTCCAGAAGTTCAGTGAGGATCTCTGAATGATCCAATGTTGACCTAAATGACTAATGATGATAAATACAATCCACCTGTGTGTAATCAAGTCTCTGTATAAATGCACCTGCACTGTGATAGTCTCAGAGGTCCGTTAAAAGCGCAGAGAGCATCATGAAGAACAAGGAACACACCAGGCAGGTCCGAGATACTGCTGTGAAGAAGTTTAAAGCCGGATTTGGATACAAAAAGATTTCCCAAGCTTTAAACATCCCAAGGAGCACTGTGCAAGCGATAATATTGAAATGGAAGGAGTATCAGACCACTGCAAATCTACCAAGACCTGGCCGTCCCTCTAAACTTTCAGCTCATACAAGGAGAAGACTGATCAGAGATGCAGCCAAGAGGCCCATGATCACTCTGGATGAACTGCAGAGATCTACAGCTGAGGTGGGAGACTCTGTCCATAGGACAACAATCAGTCGTATATTGCACAAATCTGGCCTTTATGGAAGAGTGGCAAGAAGAAAGCCATTTCTTAAAGATATCCATAAAAAGTGTCATTTAAAGTTTGCCACAAGCCACCTGGGAGACACACCAAACATGTGGAAGAAGGTGCTCTGGTCAGATGAAACCAAAATTGAACTTTTTGGCAACAATGCAAAACGTTATGTTTGGCGGAAAAGCAACACAGCTCATCACCATGAACACACCATCCCCACTGTCAAACATGATGGTGGCAGCATCATGGTTTGGGCCTGCTTTTCTTCAGCAGGGACAGGGAAGATGGTTAAAATTGATGGGAAGATGGATGGAGCCAAATACAGGACCATTCTGGAAGAAAACCTGATGGAGTCTGCAAAAGACCTGAGACTGGGACGGAGATTTGTCTTCCAACAAGACAATGATCCAAAACATAAAGCAAAATCTACAATGGAATGGTTCAAAAATAAACATATCCAGGTGTTAGAATGGCCAAGTCAAAGTCCAGACCTGAATCCAATCGAGAATCTGTGGAAAGAACTGAAAACTGCTGTTCACAAATGCTCTCCATCCAACCTCACTGAGCTCGAGCTGTTTTGCAAGGATAAATGGGGAAAAATTTCAGTCTCTCGATGTGCAAAACTGATAGAGACATACCCCAAGCGACTTACAGCTGTAATCGCAGCAAAAGGTGGCGCTACAAAGTATTAACTTAAAGGGGCTGAATAATTTTGCACGCCCAATTTTTCAGTTTTTGATTTGTTAAAAAAGTTTGAAATATCCAATAAATGTCGTTCCACTTCATGATTGTGTCCCACTTGTTGTTGATTCTTCACAAAAAAATACAGTTTTATATCTTTATGTTTGAAGCCTGAAATGTGGCAAAAGGTCGCAAAGTTCAAGGGGGCCGAATACTTTCGCAAGGCACTGTATGTAAACAACAGCTGGTTCACAATATCTAAGGAAGTCTCTAGGTTTTGCTCGCCTGAGGTAGAGTATTTCATGATAAACTGTAGACCACACTATCTACCTAGAGAGTTTTCATCTGTATTTTTCATAGCTGTCTACATACCACCACAGACCAATACTGGCACTAACACCGCACTCAATGAGCTGTATTCCACAATAAGCAAACAGGAAAACGTTTATCCAGAGGCGGCGCTCCTAATGGCCGGGGACTTTAATGCAGGAAAACAAATCTGTTTTACGAAATTTCTATCCACATGTTAATTT